>NW_007729406.1:102300-144987 GCF_000696425.1 Galeopterus variegatus | reverse complement strand
TTTGCAACAACATGGATGGACCTTGAGAGAATTATATTAAGTGAAACGAGTCAGGCAGAGAAAGAGAAATACCACGTATTCTCACTTATTGGTGGGAGCTAAAAAATAGTAAATAAATTCACACACACACACACACACACACACACACACACACAAAAAGGGGGGGGCGGGGAAAGAAGACATAACAACTACAATTACTTGAAGTTGATACGACAAGCAAACAGAAAGGACATTGTTGGGTGGGAGGGAGGAGAGGGAGGAGGGATGGAGATTTTTGGTAAGGGGCTACAATAATCAACCACAATGTATATCGACAAAATAAAATTTAAGAAAAAAATCAAAGATTGCCATTAAGGCTTCAAAAATAGGTTAAAAGTGCAAGTTACATACAAAATATTATATATGGTGAACTGTAACCAAACTGTTAAATGGTAGAACTAAGATTTTCTATGGCAAAATTGTCTCAATTATTCTAAATTAAACAAAAATTCCTAATACTCATGGTTAACTTACTCTGCCATATTTCTCATTAAAGGTTCATTTCTAGGGCCGGCCCAGTTGCGCACTGCTACAGTGTGCCACTTGGGAGCACGGCGGCACTCCTGCCGAGGGTTCGGATCCCACATACAGACTGGTTCCGCTCACTGGCTGAGTGAGGTGCGGGCGTGACGCCGAGGGTTGCGATCCCGTTGCCGGTCCCGGTCCGGTCCGGGCGCGACACTGAGGGTTGTGATCCATTGCCGGACACAAAAAAAGACAAAAAAAAAAAAAAAAAGGTTCATTTCTAAAAACAAAACAAACAAAAAAAAACATTCAGTGGTAGTAGAGCATCTGCCAACACACCCCTCCTCCACCCCACACCCCCCACTTCCAGCTCTGTGATCTCCAGTCAATTCCTTCAAGTCTAAATCCTCAAGTACCTCACAGCAAAATAGGAATGACAGCAGCTACCTTATTGGGTACAAATATTAGATAATGCACATGTAAATTCTCAATACATGTCAGGAAAAGGAGGAGGAGGAGGAAAAGGAGATAGAATAATTGCTGTTATGCTTTTTTTTAGGTCCTAGGTAGGAAAAGGATAGAAGAATTTCAGTACCCAATACTGAGAATGCTACAAGGCAATATAGTGTTTTTTCATTTGAAAACTGAAGGATCAAAATTTGGTTACTTTTTAAAACAGAAAAAATAATGGAAGAACTACACATTGGCATAAAGAAAATATATTTTGAGTCAGATAAATGAAACTTTTCAAACAATAATTATTATATAATTAGAAAAAAAATCAAGAGCAACAAGGCAAAGTATTTCAAAATTTAAACAAACTATAAAAAAGCAGATTTCTAAAGAAAGCCAAAATAGTATATAAAGAGGAAAAAAATTCATTTAACTCTGAACAATGGAATGACAAAAAGAAAATATATGAAATGAAGATTTATCTGGGGTGAGAAACTCAAAAGTTGCATGGAAAATTTGTTTGGGATATCAAAGCAAATGTCTTAAAAAGAGAAAGTAGGCAGCTCTTGCTAATTTAATAAAATGTCCTCAAAATCCAAGGTTATAGGAAGGAAGGCAGACTAATCAAAAAGGATCATTATGAAAAACAATGGCAAGTGTGTTAAATGATGGATTTTCAAAAGATGCTTCGCCCTGGAAATTTACCACCTTTTTGAAATCTCTCTTTCTGACTCATCGGTTGTATTTTTTAATAAAGTCAGAAAGAAAGGGTAGATGAGTAATACTGTGAGTCAGAGGTTATTAACAGTTATTTTTAAGAAAGGTGATATTAGATTTTAAAATCTTGGCGACCTTTAACATTTTATAATACCTGCTACTTTAAATTATTCTGAGAAAGTTACCAAGGTTTACAGAAAAGTTGGCTGCTTCATATCCAGTGTGCACTGTTAAAAAGTGAAAGTTGGCAAAGGGTTTAGTTGTCTTAAAAGCAGTGGCAAAGTTTAATGCTACTCAGGTTTTATTTTGCTAAGTTCAAGTCATAAAATTAATTTTCCCAGTGAAAAAGTTGTTTCTTAAAAGTGCTGCAGACATTTGGCACGTGCTAGCAGCCACATTAAAATGTAATCTCTAACCTTCTTTCTCTAAGATTTAGGCCGGTGCTTTGCTTTACATAAATTCAAAAACTTGTCTCATAATAGCTTTTGACAATTGCAAGAAATACACATGGTAAAGAGTACCAATCTAAGCTTAACAGCAAATTCTTTTTCACTAATAGTAGATATTGTTTATGCAACTTGGGAGAGAGATCAGTTGTTAGGATTTTGCATCTTTAATATCCTCCTGTCAAAAGATCATAGCATCTGATGGATATTTAAAAGTTTACAATGACATATGCTAAACCTGGGACTATCCCATATAGATTTTTAGCTGGTTTGGATTGTAGGTTTCTGCCTTACGGTAGAATCTGGTCAATTAAAGCCCATTTATTTAGTGCTAAATTGCTCTGTTTACTATGTACCTAATGACAGTTCCTGACCAAGACAAAATCATTTCCAACCTTCGTCCTGTGTTTTATATGATTCCTGGCAGAATAGAACCCAAAAATGGAGAATTACTATTTATATTCATATACAAATTCATATACAGAGAAGCCCACAAATATATCCATATACAGAACATACATTTGCAAAAGAGCCTGTTGATCTAAAAAAATGGCAGAGTGAGGTTCTTCAAGATCATAAAAAAACTGGGTCAGTGTTTCATATCAATTCATGTCTTAAAAATGATAAAGTTAATTTCAAAAGAAAATTATTGAATTGCAAAGAAAAGCAAATAAAGCCATTTCACTATATTTTTAATTCCATAAAAGTTTTAAGAAGTTTTGTTTTATAGCACACCATCTGTTAACTCAATGAAAGCAATCTTCTAGAAATTTTTTGAAATTGCTTTAAAATTCATTATTTTTGAAGCAAATGAGGGAAAATTAATTTTATTATATTTTTCTTCTGCATCTAGCTTTCTTATGCCTCTGTTTGAATCCTAATTAATATTTTATATATGGGACATATAAAAATGAACTGATTTCTTGAAATGACCTCTTTCATATGTGTAGAATTACATATTAGGTATAGGTTTTATCTGACTATAGACCTTTCATCTGTTTAATGCTTATATGTCATGGTAAGAGGTGGAAAATAATCTTTTCCAGAGTAAAGACCACCTAAACTATCCATGGAAGAATAGTAAGACTTCAGCATATTGAGAAGAAAGCCAATCTGTTTGACTTAGAAACCTTGTCAACGTTAGAATTGTGAGTAGATAAAGAAGTGGCAATCTCTGTGACATACCTAGAGTAGGCACATGGTATTTCCAACAATATAAACGCTGGTATCTGATACTCATTCATTTTCATGTAACTCCTTAAGATCAGGAAGACTCTTCAGGTTTTTAAGAGAACATGTTAAAATTAAAATGTGTTTGAAAGGAAAAGGATTGGTGGTTATTGCTGGCTTATTGTAAGCATATGTATTATGTGGTTTACGTAACTTAATTAAGTTGTTACACATTTAGATCTTTGCCTTATTAGCTAGCTTATGCATGAGGATTAAAAGAAAAGCCACTGATGAACTAGATCCCAGAGAGTATTCACAACTGGGCAGAGAAAACCTATGACAAAAAACTTTCTTGATATCCAGTACTTAAAAATGCATGTAATTCTCACCATAGACAGAGGAGAATGATGGTGTCTCTATGGTAAATAAACCATTTATTCATTTATCAGTTTGTTCCTTTATTTTATGACAAAATACTCTGCTGTGTGTTGTGAAGGATACACAGGTGTATCAAAGAACCAGTCAGAATGACAAAGAGCATACAAACAAAGGTATTTGAAAAGGACAAAATATGATAATGCCTTTCCATACTGTAAGCAGTAAACTTTCACTTGGCAAGATTACTTGTATGGGGGACAGTGCACAAATGTAATGTTGAAAGAAGCAAATTAATAAACAACAAAAATGTATTTCTCTAAGCTTTCAAATACGCAGCATCTCTAATTAGCCTTAATGTTTCCTAGTAAAAGTTTTTTCTTCAATGAGCCTTAGAAATTAATGTTAATCAATATATCAAAGCACTAGCTCAGATCATCTGGCAATTATTCCAGTCGTACATAAAAAAAGATGTTTCTCAAGCTCTTAAAACAGTATCTTCTCCCCCAGTAGGTAGTTTCTTCTAAAGTCTATTTACATTGTAATTTGCTTGGTGATGCTTTTGTAAAAATGTTCAGATGAATGAATGTTCATGCTGCAAAAATATGACTTCTGATTTCAAATCCAAATTTATATATAATGTCCCAATTCAGATATAAAATCTTATTCCACATTCTATATAATTTAATTTTGCATTTAGAAGATACTGTCTATTAAATCCTTCAGTATTCTGAATACAAAGCCTCATATGAAAAATTTATTTTAGAATTTTAAATTGGGGGGAATCCCCTAAAAAACTGGTATGCTTCCTCTTTACCAATGAGGTTCATTTCTCTTTTTTCTCTGACTGCCAGGAACCTCAGAGCCAAATCTGAAGTACAATCACAAAAATAGTATTCTATCCTCATAGTTACAGAACCTGCAGCTTCCATTTTTCTAGCCGCTTTGTGGAGAGAAAAGGAAGCATAAACATTCAGCAAATTAAAATACAAGGAATAATATACTATACATCCCACCTAAGTCATACATATACATATACATACATATATATATATATACACGCCACCATATATATATGCCACTACTTTTGAAATAAATTGTTAATTTATTATATAAATTGCTTATTTATAAAGCTACATCAAGTGAGCACAAACACCTCATTTTATTTATAGGTAAGATTGTATAAACAGAATATGAGGATTTTATAGTGGGTCTCATTTGGTCTTAACTGCACTCTTAGTATGTTACTAAATATTTTAGACTTTAGAAAATATCAAATCTGCTAAAATAATAGTGTAGAAATCCAGCGTCATCACTGTAACTCACTAGACCAGCTGATAATTAGGGCGGGGGGGGGGGAGCTTAAATGGAGAAAAGAATCATTCCATTAACAAACAAAAACTGAATTGTTTGCACCAAAGTGAGAAAGCTGACCAATGTACCTCTGTGAAATAATTGGAAGAACTAGTCAGAAGCTGATATTTCTTAAATAAAAAAGCTCATTGATTTGGCCTAATAAGCGCTTTTTTAAGGAACAAATAATAAATGGGGAAGTAAACTGAATAGTGCCTATATTAACATAAGATATTTTTATTTTGTGGCTTTTTCCTTCATTCATATGAAATACTACAATATAGTAATAACACAGCAATAATAAATCCAAACAGATTGAGTCAGCTATTCTGATAATATTATATCTGCTTTTTTAGGGAAAATATGCAGGTTTGCAATTTTTGCTACTAAAATAATAAAGAAAAAATAGATTGGCAGAAACCAAACAAACAGCTTACATGTGTAGTTTAGTTTAGTTTAGTTTTTCTCCCCCTTTAAACTATGCCTTCTGGAAAAAAAGAGATGAGAGAAGGAATGAAGTGTATAATTTGAAGAAACATAGCCTCATTTTGTCATTTCCACTTTGCTGTAACAATTATTTAAGGCCTTAGGCTTTTTATCTTGGGACTACAAATTTAGGTATACAACCCTTTCCCCCACTGTTTATCGTCTTAGACAAAGCCACCCTCATAAGCTCCCCTATTTACCCACTGTCCCTTTAAGAACATTGAAGGTGAGACTTCTAAGAGATCAAGAAGATCCTGACCAGACTCTTTGTCTAACTTCATCCTCAAGTCCAGGCTGTCTTTTGGGCTTTCCTGCCTGTCCTTTACTTTGGCCATTAGACTCTGACCTTCTAAGTCGAAATAATGAGCCTACCACTCCCTTGCTTGGGTTTCAGCTTCAGGGCTCCAGTCTGCTTCCTGGTGAGTGAGAGCACCATGGCACCCCACACCTCTTCTCAATAAGCATCAATAACAGTAATGGCCAATATTTATGGAGCATAAGTGCTTTACATGCATATTTATTCAACAAGATGTATTGTTTACCAGTGCCAAGCTGTACTATCTGCTAAGAACTAAAAAAACAACGCTGCTTCAATTCAGACAAAAATCTCTGCTCCCATTAAGCCTACCAGGAATCAGACATCAATCATATAAACAGAGAAAGGAAAATATGAATATAAACAGGCATAGAAGCTCTGAAAGAAAGGAGTAGTTTTTTAAGAGAGTATATCAAAGGATTTCACTTAGCTAACAGAATAAGAAAAGGCTTACCCGAGAAAGTGATGCCCAATCTGAGATACGAGAGACAAGGAAAATTGATTAGGCACAGTGAACAAACATTCCAGATGAAGAAAACAGTATGTGCCAGGAGACAATAACAACAGAGAGTCAGGGATGGGGTACGAGCAGGATGGCATGGACCACTTGCAAAGCTGCAGAAGGTGGGCATGGCAGGAGTGCAGAAAGCTAAAGCTAGAGAGAGAGGCAAGCACCAAATGAGGCAAAGCCTTGTAAGTTAGGTTATGGATTTGGGTCTTTATCTAATTTAAAGCGGTTGAAGCCATTGAACGTTTTTAAGCAAAAATGATAATCATATTTGGACACTGACATGATAACCCTCCTAGAGTTAGGCCTGTAGGCTAGAGCTGGATTGGAGGTAGACAGAATGAATGCAGGGAGACCAGGTAGTAGGATATTGTGATGGTCCAAGCAAGAGACGACATTATTTAAGCCAAAAGTAGCTCACGTAACAGAACTCACGTATCAGACGTATTATATCTGATTTAATCCTCACAACAATCCTATGTATTAGAGACTTGTAATTATCTTTCCAGATGTGGGAAGTGAGGTTTAGAGCTATTGAGTGACTTTCCAAAGTCACAAATATAATAGCAATGGGAGAGAGATTCAAGCCCAGTCAGTCTAGCAGTAAAACTCATGCCCACATCTCGTGTTCTATACTGCTGCCCAGAAAGGAATGGCAATGGAGTTGAAAGGCACACAGATTTAAGAGATATCTGGAAGTTGAAATCACGGGGCACAATGATGGGTTAGTTATGGACAGTGAGAAGGTGATGACATCTGTCACAGTGAAAAAGATGTCAAGAATGGTGTCTAAGGATCTGGCTTACACAAGTGGAAGGATGACGGTGCCATTCACTGAAATAGGGAACACTGAAAACAGACCAGATATGTTCTGGAGGGGTGGGGGAGTGGGGTTGGGACATGGCAAGGAGACTATGAGTTCCATGTCAAACATGTTGAGGAACTTTTGAGACACCCAAATAAAAACAGCAAGTAGGCAGATAGATATATGGGTCTGGAGATCAGAAGAAAGATCATGTTTGGAGATGTAAATCTGAAAGCCATGAGCACATGGAAGATAATTACAGTCACAGGCATAGCTGTACTTACCAGGATGCATAATCTCTTCCATGACCTGTGAAACCCACCCTGTTGGCCCATTCTTCCCCACCCCTGAGATGAAAAGTCAGGCAGATTCCATAGCTTTTCTGCCAGTTATGAATGATAAAAAGTCACTTACAAGCTTTAATAGTCAAATCCAGTGTAATGAACAAAACTCCAAACTCCCCAGCTCAGGCCTGCCAGGGCAACGAGTGATGTGGTGGGTTTCTTTTCTCTTCCTCACTCCACCTCCCCTCTATCCACTCACTGGCTGTTTTTATTCCTCCTGGTGAGAACCCAGGAGACAAGTGAGGAAAGAGCACACACTTGTAGCTGATACAGTTGGGATGTGGGATCAGTACCCTCTTGAGAAGACTCATGTGTCTTACTTGTTACTCACCATCACTACTTAGATGCCTAATAGACATTTCAAACTTGATATGATTAAGAACAAACTTGATTTCCTCTGACCCACGTAGCTGATACAGTTGGGATGTGGGATCAGTACCCTCTTGAGAAGACTCATGTGTCTTACTTATTACTCACCATCACTACTTAGATTCCTAATAGACATTTCAAACTTGATATGATTAAGAACAAACTTGATTTCCTCTGACCCAATAAACCTGCTCCTCCCACATAAGCAAATGGCAACTCCATTCTGTCAGTTGTTTCTGCCAAATATCTTAAAGTCCTTTTTTCTTTCATAACCCACTTTTAAAACATTAGCATATCCATTTGAATCCAAACATTCAAAATGCCATTGATTCATTATTAACAGTAGCTATGTTCTATTAAAGTCACTGCTAATACTGGATCATTGCTCCTAGAGAATAAATAGGGTCATGTCCCTGAGTGCATCTGGTTGCAACATTTTTGTCAACTGATCAATACATAACTTTGTTTTATGTGTGTTCTCTGTTGAAAGACACTTATTTAATATACATTGTTGATTTATTAATATTTAATTCATGGCCAGCAGCACTATAATTCACGTCTGAACAAAGCTTACCTAACACACATATTTTCTCTGTGAAGTGCACCACTGCCTTCTTGTGCTGAGGAACACTAGAGAACATTTCAAGGGTATGCTTGGGGCCATTTTAAATAGCAAAATCACCAACAAAAGGCACAAAAGTGCAATAACTGTGGTACTAAATATACCATAGAAAGAACACTTGTGTACAAACAAGTATTGAAACAAGAATGCAGTGTCATCTTGTTGAAACTCATCTGGGAACATACACAGTGGGCAATTCATTTTTCACTACTTTGTGGATATGCACATCTGTGGATGACCACTAAAGATAGTACCTCCAGTACTGACTATTGGGTTACAAACAAACTTTAGCAAGGAGGCAAATTTGCAAATATGGAATCTGTGAATAATGAGGCTGACCATATATCTGGAATCTGACCACTTCTCACCACCATCAAAGTGACCACCTGTGAGGAAAATGGAGTAGTTTAGTAAGGCCCCCTTGCCTCAGGTCCGGCTGGGTGTGGTGCAGCACATCTTTTGTAAACAAGTTGTGTGGGAGTAGAGTTAGTGCGCATTCACACTATGTATCCTTTTTGCTTGTTGCTATTTTTGTGTGTTCTTCAGTGTATGAGGCAGCAGCTCTGAACTGCTGGTCAGCGGAGCTCACGTCTAAAAATAAAGCTTATTGTTTCTTCGCCCAGGGTTCCAAGGACCTTTTCTTGTTACCTAGCTCATAGACCTGCATGTGAAGGGTTTGTGACCCAGTGTGGACAATGGGCTCAAGGAACCACAAGACCTAGCCCTAGCATCTACCCTTCCAACAGTCTAACATCCACATGCCTTCTAAAACTCACATCGAGATTATGTCACCCCTCTAGTCAAAACCCTGAGGTGCCTTCAGATCTCTTTTGACATGAAATCCAAAGTCCTGGTTATTGCTACACAAGGTACTGATGATCTGGCCCCCTGGGATCTTATTCACTTCTTTCCTATCACTCTCTCCCTTTCCTCACTCCATTTTGGACAAACATGCTCCCACCTCCGGCATTTGTGCTTGTCTTTTCTACTTGTAAGCTCTTAGTATGACTAGCCCTCTGTAGTCAATTCCTATAATTTTGTGTTGCCTCAGCATCCATTTTGAATGCAAGTTTAAGTTTTTTGTACCAGAAGCAGGGTTCAGTTACCCTTGACACATCTCTTTTAGATCTCCATCTCCTCCGAGGTCCTTGATGTGGTCAGTCAGATATCTGCCTCATACCACTGCTTCCCCACCTGGCCAAGGGACAGATACCACCTACTTGGCTCACCATTCCTCTTCCCCACACCCAGTGTGACTGCACAAACACGCCTCTATGACTGCCTCTTAGTCACATCTGGACTCTTCAGAATTCAGCCTGCTTGCTTTAAACCTATCAGTGAGAAACTTCCCATGGGAAACCTGCTTGGGCAACAACTTGGACCCCAATAAAGGCTTTAGCCCCACAGATACTCCCTTACTCCCCACCTGATGGCTGAGTGTGCATGTCCAGGACAATTGCCCCACCTTCCCTTGGCCCTGTGAGGCTTGCTGCCCTCTTCTCTCCGGGATCTGTAAGTAATAAAAATGCTCTGTCACTTCTTGTGTCCTGTTGTGCTGCCCCCTCTTTGTCTCCCCTGAGCAACACTCCTAAACCTCGCTTCTTCCCTGGTCAGGGCTAGAATTTATAGCTACCCTCAAGAGAGACCTCAAGTCCAAATTTGAAAGAATTGATATGTACCAAATGCCCTCTCAGTTTCTTCAGATCTTTGTTCAAATATCTCCTTATCAGAAATAGGCTTTCCACGACTACCCTTATGTATACAAGTGTACTTCAAGAAGTTCATAGAAAGATTTGTATTATCTTTTACTGTTATTTTTTCACAAACTTTTTGAAGTGCCCTCATAATAACACCCCATTATTCTCTATCCCCCTTACCCTGCTTTGTTTTTCTTACAAGCACTTATAAGCCTGACATATTATGTATTCTTTACTATTGTTCTGTTCTGTTTTTGCTCTGTTGTATTCCCAGCACTTTGAACATCCAGCACAATATAAGTTCTCAATAAATGCTTATCAAACAAATGAAGAGTCTCTGGCCTACTCACTTTTTATAAACTTTTATGGGTGATCTGTCCCGGCCTGAGACTAAAACGCCATGATGCTGCTAATGCTCCACCCCCAGGCCTTGGACTTCAGGGGCCCGTTTTCTCACTGGCTCCCTTCATAGCAAAAGTACCCCGTTACTCCTCAAGGTATTCCTCTTAGATAGAGTCCAGGACTAGCTCCCCTACAAATAGGGTTCACATCTGGTTCCAGAAAATACACACTTTACCCCTGCTGATAGAGGGAATTTTCATACTTGAATATACCAAGCTTTTCTCCAGGCCTCCACATCAGCTGTTTCCTTTGCTTGAAAAATCTTCCAGTCTCTACCCATTACCCCAATTTATACCTCAGTTTAAATATCTCCTCCTTCAGTGGGCCTTATCTGACTAATTAGCAAACTTTAATGTACAGGAATCTCCTCCCTTCCTCTCATCTTCCTTCCCAGACCCTTCATCCGCATCACACACATGCACTGGTTTCTGTGTCAACACTTACTGCTGTCTGGAATACACCCCAGTTGGAACTGCTGATTGAGAGAATGGCTGAAAGGGCATCTGGATGGTTTAAATTGCCTTGAAAGCTGTTAGAAACTTCTTTTATAGATAAGAAGCTTGTAAGGACCACTGAGACATAACTTTGTCAGATTCTAAAAAGAAAAAAAAAAGCAAGTAAATCAATTAATGAACCGTTTTCAATTAACCAATTAATGAATACATTCCTGTCTTCATTTTCCAGAAGTTCAGATTTGAAGATTGGTGCAAAAGTTTATCGGTTACATCCTCCTTACCAAGGTCATACTGTTCTTTGCATTTCAGCAGATCAAAGCTACATAACAGATTTTAATAAATGGAGAAAGAAATAAAAATATTTCAATATAAGCTATGTAAATCTATGCCATGTGGCTATGCTGGGGAGATGCTTAACTCTAATTTCTTGTATGTCCATAGAATGTAGGAATTTTCACCTCCAGGAGTGAAAAATCTGGAAGGAGTATTTCTAAGCCTCTTTTTCTCTGGCTTAGTCTACTTCTTCCCAGAGATTGAGTTTGACAGGAGGTAGTGAACGTATGCGGTGTTTTTCTTTTTTCCTTTGGGAGTGGCCCATGTGCACTGTGTTCATCCATGCGATAAGCTCACCAGAACACATTCTGAACCCACAAGGGTAAGAAAGGCCTACAGTTTGGAGGTGGGGAAGTAAGGTCAATTCATAATAATTAATTCAGCCTTATCAATAATAAAGCTTCCATGTTGGTCTCTGAGTGATTCCTGTTCCACTTCTCAACCGACTGTGCAGGAATTATTTATTGCCCTCCTAAACCCCAACAGCCCTCCTGTTTCAAACTTCACTTCTCTTAATTTTCCCTACATTTGCCATTCTCAGCCTGACACATCCAACTCATCCTTAACAGCTTACTTTTATTTCATTTCTGAAATTTTCCCTGATCACCCCAAACAGAATGAAACACCCTCCTCTGTGTGTAGTCTGCCTTGAATGACAATTAATTGTGAGTGGAACAGCCTCCCTTATGGGATTATAAACTTTTCGTAGTTAAGGACTATAATTTGCTTGTCTAAGTGTGCAACTCCCCCCCCCCACAGTATTCAATGCAATGTCTTTTTCCATCCATTTATCAGATATTTACTGACAGTTACTATTTGCCTGGCTGCTTGTTAGGTACTGGGACACAGGCCGAGACAAGATAAGTACAGTCCCTGCCACCACTTTGTTGCATAAGTACCTTGACCATAGTGAGTCTTTGATAAAGTTTGATTTGATGCAACAAATGAAGAACTGCTTCCCCTCCCTCACTGTTCCCTAAAATTCTAAGGATTGAATCGGGGGAAATAATGAGGCAAGAAGTTTGACATCCATGTTTGTTTCTACCACATTTTTCAGATTATAACACATTACACTGCACGTGATAAAGAGTCTAATTCTCCTGTAACATCTAGTGCTTATTGAACACTTAACTATGTGCTGACTACCTCACATGAATTATTATGCCTACTCTTTATAGCCAGGCTAGGAGGAAACTGATGCACATGTCATAAAAAGTCAACAACCACCTGAAAGCATATTCAAAGTTAATTCTAAAATGGATATTAGGTATCATTTAAGTTCATGTGATCTTCCATGTGCAAGTCTCACAGAGAAAGAAAAAAAATTTAAGCATTCGTTTATGTCTAAGAATACTGGACATATTGATTGATTATTCATTTTAATTCTTCTAACATTGCTCTTCAAAGAAAGTCAGTGTTTATTTCTACAGAATAGTTCTCCTCTGTAAGCCAGGATTCGGTCAGGAAAATAGAAGCCACTCCAGCTATTTTGTGTGAGAAGAGGTTTAATACAAGAAATTATTACAGACCACTGGAATGTAGGAGGAGAAAATGTCAGGAATAATTCTTTCAGGAAATTCAAAAGAGCAGAAGTCAAAAACAGAGAAAAGCTTGCCCCAGTGGTCTCAGCTGCTTCAACGAGAGATTCTCAGGAGGATGCCCAAGAGTTACAGCAAAGTTCCATACCTAAAACCTGGTGGTGCCCACAGGCCTGCCCACAGCTGTGATGGAGATCAATGGATGCTCTCCTTTTGTCTTCCAAATCTCGTGCTTGGGCCTCTCATTAACAAAACCTAGCTGGCACTTTGCTGGCAAGAGAAAAAGTACTTTCCAGGCTTCATGTTTCTGTAGTCCAGGAAAGGTTAGAATGTCTGAGATGGAGCTGAGAATCAATAACAATGTCTGATAAATTCTACTTTTTGGATAGCCAGCCCATTCACAAACTTTGGCCCATAGTTCACTTTCCAAGCAATAGTAATATCAAAAATACACTTCCAACTAAAATAACTATCTCTTATACTAATAAGGACACACCCAACTTCTCTCCCAAAAAAGGAAGACAAAAAGTTTCATAAATTACTGCATTAATGTTTGGGTAATTTTTTTTTTCCTAGCTCATGAACAATCCCTCTTTGATAGATAACTTATAATGCAAAGAAAAAATAATAATGTTAATCACAGTCAATATACATCATGTAAAATAGAGAAAGTGGGAGAAAGAAAAACAGTTAATATATTCAAGTATGTACGTAACAAAGCAAGCATTAAGAAAATATGCATAGTTGCCACAGCCCTTAATTCTGAAACTGGTCATGAAGTCATAATTGTTAAATTTCCTTCTCTTACATTCCATTTTGTCTTCACCGCTATCCAGCACCTAAACTGGTCAGTGTTGGAAGATAGTTCTCCATGGGTCTCTTATTTTTTTACATAACTTTTGAGCAAAGACACTGACAGAATCTGTTTCAGGACCATCTTTTCAAGGATGGTTGCATTGCAAATAGCCTTTGAAGGATAGGATGTTCCTCCAGAGCAAAGGTATGTCTGTTTATTGTCCAGTGTAATAAAGGCAATGTCTCCCATTGGAACAAAGGTCAGTCAAGCTTACTGACCATTATAAAGGACTGAGGTTTCCTAAGCTCAATGTTCTTCTCCTGTAATGCTGCTCACCGTGTGTTCAGCCATCACCTGGCCGTTGTGCACCACCAGGTGGGAACTGGTGCTTGAGGACCAGCGCAAGTGCTGACACTGTATTACTATTGTGGTGAATAATAAAGCCCTTTTTACCTTAGCTAAGAGTCTCATGTCTTTTGCCAGCACCTATGAAACTGTGACAGGCTAATTTGTTAATTTGCAGTAAAGTCTCAGCTTCTTTACAATTCTTGACATTCAAGATTCTATATCTGGTGACCCAAACTTTTATTCTTGAAGGGCCTGAGCTACATGTGGCTTTTTTAGGTTCCTATAATCAGTCTGCTATTAGCTTTAATCATAGGATGTGTAAATATTAAGAGACATTCCAGAAAAACCTTGAGTTCGCAATATACTCCTCTGTCCACTTTAGGAAGTAACACCCTATTTTTCCTTTATAGACAAGATCCTATTAGCTTTAATCATAGGATGTGTAAATATTAAGAGACATTCCAGAAAAACCTTGAGTTCCCAATATACTCCTCTGTCCACTTTAGGAAGTAACACCCTATTTTTCCTTTATAGACAAGATCAATCAGACTCACCAATTTATTAACCTGTTTATTTGTTTCTTAGTTTGATGACATGAGGAGCCCAAAGTGGCTAAGCAATAGTCTCAACATCCAGTTCAATGGAATTGCTACTGAGTTCCCTGCTGGAAGCACTGATTCTTTGATAAACTAAGACCCCTAAGCCAGCAGAGCCCAGAGTGAAAAAAAAAATTCTACAAGTGATCACTAAGAGCTGGAGGAGCAACCCCTACTTCCATCTTTTGGTTCCGGGACCTGACTTCAAGAAAAAAAAAATCATCACCATGCATCAGTTGCTGCTCAGATATACAGTGTCACAAAGGACATCACTCCAGCTCCATGAGCTATCCAGCACTGTAACCGAGCCTCCAACAGATCATTCCACCATTCTATCAGGCCAGCTGTTTGTGGATGATTCAGTATATGGAAACATTAGTGAATTCCATGGTCATAAGCCTATTCATTGCCTTCCTTTGCTATTCTTTAGTTAGTAGCAATATTGTGTGAAAAGCAAGGTGGTGAAGAGAACATTAGATGGTGATGATGGCAAAACTTTTGTGCACAGGAAGGACAAGTGAATGTCCAAGTAAATATCTATTACCGGGAAGGCTAGTTAACTAGCTGGTGCCACTGGGGAATAGTATCATAACAGAAGCTCAGAATTGTTCTTTGTTGGTGGCAAGCTGATCACTCATCAGCGGTAGCAGCAAGATCAGTCTTGATGAAAGAAAGTCTACAATGTTGAGCCTTTACATAGCCTACATCCCTGACATAATGGTCATTTTTTACACACAATTAGTAAATAAACACTGGGGTTACTGGAGAGAGATGCTAACTGATGTCTGTAAACTGGCTATTCTTGTTCATCTAATTACTGGCAGTCTTTCCTGCAGCGGATCGTATGATCACAAAAAACAAAAACCTACACTGTGGCTGTTCTGAATGGTTCATCCTCACACACCTCTTCCTGAGAACCTCTAGTCAACAATCCTCCAGTTTTATTCCTTCCAAGTCTGATCATTTGGCCAAAATTCTAGCTAAAGTAAAAACTCAAATGCATGTTTGAACTTCTGCCTCCTAGGAGGATTTTCTTTAGCCACTCTCCTTCAGGGCCATCTCTGAATGGGGCTAGAATGATGTGCCACATTTTAAGCATTATTCACTCCCCATGATGTCACAGGGTTGAAAGAAATGTGGCAATGCTGCAAAAGGAGGTGTCACTTGAGTATGAGCCACCTGTTCAAGCAACTTAGCTTGTATTTGCATCTTGGGAGCTGCTGAAGTTGAGTATCAATGTTGACATAATGAAGATGGTTAGGCCTAGATTTATAGCTTGATAGAGTAGATAATACTCAGTTCATGATTGGATAGTTGCACTTGCTCCCAAACCCTGGTGCTTTTCACTATAATTCTCCTATCTGAGTTTTCTAGCTGTCCCAATCTGCATCTCTATCTATCATAGTTATTTCAGGTACTATTGGATCTGTTGGGTCATAAAGTGAAGTGGTAGACACTGTACTGCTTGCACTGGCTGCAGAGCTTTCTTTTGTTTGGGGAAGTAGTCAAAGCTTGAAACCTTACTGGTTACTCAGGAAATGGATTAGAGCAGTGTGCTTCAATGTACTCCAATGTGGTATGTGTTGACCTAGAATTCAGATTCTGTCAGCCATGTCACAATCAGAACGGAAATGTGAGTTCTTAATTATTAAAATATTTACCTCTTATATGCCAAATATACTGTATGCTTACAGCAATACAGATAAATCTTTGGCTGCGAGAAGCACTACCGTTCCACCTCCTGTGAAGTTACCAAAAAAGCTTGAAATCCCATGTTTTTGGTCTTCTGAGAATTGCAGAATTCTGCTATCATTTCCAGCAGAACACGCATAGAATACAATGGTATTTTTAATTCCTGGTTCTCACTTTGAGGCACTCTGATATAATGTTAAGTTGTATTGAAGCATCCTACAGCTGAAGCATTTGTTTCCTGACCTCAAATGATAAATAACAATAATAGAAGCCTTAATGCAGAAACCATTTTGGGATAACCATGTTTTCGTTGTAAGGACTTAAATTTTAATATGCATGCAAGTATTATTGGAGATTCCAGCAAATACTTCAGTGCCTGAAATCTATTCTGGATTTAATATGATTCTAGAATAACTAGTTCAACATCTCAGCATTAATGGCTTAATTAAATAACACCATGGCACTATACTTTTCTTCCATTGTGCAAATTCATTAGAATTCTCCAAGGTAATGGCCTTATATTAGAAATCTGGTGTTAAAGTCCTTTCTCAAGAAAACAGACTATCAATACTTCATGGTCCTAGACTGTTTAAGTCATTAAATCTATTCCTTAACACTTGCTTTGAATTAAAAGAAGAGGATAGGTCATCTTGGATTATTACTAGGTACAATCTCCAAAACCAAATCATCCTCTAATTATATCAGTGGTGTGAAATGAGGCATTGGTGATGTCCAATTGGTTTTCAAAAAAGTGTCAACAATCAGAAGAAGCTTTCTGAGAAGTGACACTCAAATATGACATCTTCCTTTGTATATCAGAGAATTAAAGTCCTTTTTTTTTTTTTTTCAGAATACCTGCTGGCAGGGTTATTTTTATCCCAACCTATTACCTTAGTGATTACTTAGTAATGAATACTGATCAGCTTAGTAAGCTGAGAAAGAATTTCCTAAATTAAATCACTCTGACTGGTTGAATCATATTTTGGGTGGGACATCAATCACAATTTGACCTTCTCCAACAGTGCTGTTTATAGACTATAGCCTCCTTTCAAATAAGCATATAAAATAACTCATTCTTAAATTGTCCCATATCAGTGAAGTATGAGCAATGTGTCTCTGCAGAGAGGGTAAATTTTTAAAGAATTTATGATGGATTATTGAGTTATAGTATCTACCTTTACAAATGAGAAAGATAACTCACAGATGGCTTAGCCATGAAGATAAATGCTATAATGGTTCATTTCATATAGATTATAGAAACTAAAAGTCTATTGCATTCTTCGTTGCTTTTTTTTTTTTTTTTTCCTTGTGACCGTTAAGGGGATCACAACCCTTGGCTTGGTGTTGCCCGCACCGTGCTCAGCCAGTGAGCGCACCGGCCATCCCTATGTAGGATCCGAACCCACGGTGGGAGCACCACTGCACTCCCAGCACCGCGCTCTCCCGAGTGAGCCACGGGGTCGGCCCACATTCTTCATTCTTTAAAATTCATTTTCATTGGAAATATATTTATTTATGCACCAAGATGTTAAAATAAACAATAATCACTGCTCATGAGAGGAAAGCATGCTAATAAAGTAAATCTAAAATGAAAAAAGAAATGCTCTGAAGCCACTTCTAATACTTTGCCTTCCTGTGTATGAAACTGTCATGACTTAATAGTCAGAGGTCAGTCATTTTAGAGCTGATGTTCATGTCCCTGTAAAACTGAAAGCAATTAAATTAGATTTTTTAAAACCCATTTTGCTAATGAATTTCCATAGGCTGACTTAAAATAGATTGAGTAAAATATTTTAAAACACAAAGCTTCTCATTTTTAGCAACTGTATTAATAAAACCTGAGGAAGAAATCCCTAAGTAGTTTCTTCAGATAACATTGTGTAATATAGTTAAAGGTTTTGACCATAGGAAATAAAACTTGCAATATCTTTTCAAGTAGTTATTGCTAAACAAACGTGAATGCAAAGAACTGATTTCCCCAGCAGTGTATCTTAGATCACATTTCATCATTACCCACTTTTTTGTGTGAATCCAGCATCCAACTCATGTTTTTTTCTTGGTGGATGACCAGTACAGGGATAACAAACCCTTGACCTTTCTGTTATCACCACCATGCTCTACCTAAGTTTCTTTATTTTTAATGTCTAAGTTTTTTAAATGAAGCTATATATCTTGGAATAACATCCTAAAATGTTATACTCAATTATTTATAACATGAGACCACCATATCTTAAGAAAATCTCATTTAAAGGTCCTTAAGTGTACTTATTATCTTAGTCCTCTTGAAGAGTACCAAGACAGAGCTTTCTGATACTTAAACATATCCTCTGTTCTTTAGCAAATAATATTCTAGCAAGGTCCAAAATGTAGTAGCAACTGAGATAGGCCCCAAATTTATGTTTGACCAAAAATCATGTTATAATAGGAAACCAACTTAAACATTACCTAACTGTAAAAGCCAGGGAGATATCCGCTCAAAATTTCCAATACAAAAGCAAAAATAGTCAAATTTTGTTCAATAGAAAAATTCCTGAATTAAATTGCTCCACTTTTAACTGTTACGCTTTTAAAAATTTCTCTAAAATGCATTGGCAAACTCACTTAATAAGTAACTTCCTTACCTCAGAAAATTCATTTTCATGACATAATGGATAATTAAGGCCATTATAACCCTTAAAGAATATAATTGCATACAATCTTGCTGAAAATACTGTAGATGAAGATATAAACAGAATTAAAGACTGAATCAAATTTATACCCCAAGACAAATACTGAATGTCTTTTAAAAATCATTCCCTGATCTGAACTTTTTTTTTTTTTCTGCTTGCCTACTTCTAAAAATAAAATAGCTCTGTCCAAAATAATACATTAGGCTGAGGACTTTGTGAAGGGATCTTAACTCTGATTGAACAATTACTCTTTGATAGCAACTGTACTTACATGTTATGTTATTTCATTTAATCTTCACAAGAGCGTTTGGTGATAGGAACTATTATTCCAGCTTTAGAAAAATGGAAGTGGAGGTTCATAAAGTTTAGTTAACTTGCCTAGGTCTCCAGCCAATAAATGAGAGAAACAGTTCTGTTTCCAAAACTTGCTATTCCCAATATATCATGTTGCTTCATAATCTAGTTAGCTAGATTCTACTTGTTAAAAGGTGCTCAGCATTATGAAAATGTTATTTGCAATTGGCCTTTTATACTTTATTTTAGTAATTTCATTCAGTTTTAACATAATTTATTGAGTAGCTCCTACTTACATCATATTAGATACCATGCTAGGCACAGCAAATACAACAGTGGGCAAGATGCAGTCTCTACTCTTACAGATTAGATTGACAGAAAAAAAAAGTAGAAAGGCAAATAAAATAATCATAAGCTGTAATAAGTTCTCGGAAGAAAACAACTAAAAATATGAGATAGAGAATAACAGTGGCAGACCTACATTTTATAGGGACATCAGAAATTAGCTACGGGGTCAAGGTTTCAGCAATGCTGGGACATCGGCAATATAGGCTGATTGGAAAAACAAGGAAATTGGGACAGAGATGAAACTCAATAAAGCAAAGAAACAGAGAAGCAACCATGCGAAAGGCAAGCTAGTGAGAAGGGAAATCTAGATGGCCGCTATACTTGCAATCAGAAAAATGTAGAAAAATTTAATCTGAATGGGAAATGAAAGGAATTGGGATCTAAAACCCCAAGAAGAGAGAACTAAAAATAGAACCACCTTTTGACGCAGCTATCCTACTTCTGGTTACATACCCAAAAGAAATAAAATCAATATATCAAAAAGATGCCTGCATTCTCATGTTCATTGCAACACTGTACACAATAACCAAGAGATGGAATCAACTTAAATGTCTATCAATAATGCACAAAAAAATTGTGGTATGTATACACAATGGAATAATATTCAGCTATAAAGAGAAATGATATTCTATCATTTGCAGCAACATGAATGGAACTGGAAACTATCATGTTAAGTGAAGTAAGTCAGGCATGAAAAGACAAATATTGCATGGTCTTACTCATATGTGGAATCTAAAAAGAAAAAAGTGGTTCTTATGAAACGAGAGTGGAATAATGATTATCAGAGGCTAGGAAGGGAGCAGGAGAAGTGGTGGACTAACAGGTACAAAACTATGCTATCTAAGCAAATCATTGTGTGATATGTAAATGTATTAAAATAACACACTGTGCCCTACAAAAATAAATATAAATAAAATTGAAATAAAGAAAAAATAAGATACAGAACATTTCCATCACTTCCAGATATACAACTTTTCCTTCATGTTGGCCTTTTATAGCCACCTCCACTTCCTTTTTGCCCCCACCATTTTCTTAATCCCTTGCAACAACTAATCTGTTCACAATTGCTATATTTTTTTTTTCATTTCAAATGTTTTATAAAGTGTAGTTTAAATCCTGTGTTTCTCTATTGATTTGTGGCCTAGATGATCTGTCCAGTGCTGAGAGAGGGGCTGTCAGATATCTAGAGAACATTTCATCCAACAACTACAGAGTCTATTATATATTATTCTCATCAGCATGTGGAACACTCTCCAGGATAGACCACATGTTAGGTCACAAATCAAGCCTCAACAAATTTTTAAAAATTTAATCATTCCAAGTATCTTTTCAGACCAAAATGTATTAAAACTAGAAATCAATAACAAGCAAAACTCTGGAAACTATACAAATACATGGAAATTAAACAACATGCTCTTGAATGATCTATGGGTCCAAGAAGAAATTAAACAGGAAATCAAAAACTTTCTTGAAATGAATTAAAATAAAGACACATCATACCAAAAACTGTGAGATTCTGCAAAAACAATAGTAAGAGAGAAGTTTATTGCAGTAAGTGCATACATCAAAAGAATAGAAAGATTTCAAATAAAAAACCAAATGCTACACCTCAAAGAACTAGAAAAACAAAAACAACCTAATCCCAAAATTACTTAGATGGAAAGAATAATTAATATCAGAGCAGAACTAAATGAAATAGAGACCCAAAAAACAATACAAAAGATCAAACAAAAAGTTGATTTTTTGAGAAGATAAAACAGACAAATCATTAGCCAGACTAACTACCAAAAAAGAGAGATGAGCCAAATAACAAAGTGGGATTTAACCCAGGGATGTAAGGATGATTCAATATACTCAAGTCAATAAATGTGATACACTACATCAACAAAATCAAGACCAGTAAACACATTTATCAACATCTCTTCTTGATAAAGACTCTCAGCAAATTAGGTATAGAAGGAAAGTACCTCAACACAATAAAAGCCATATATGACTAATTCACCATTGATATCATCCTGAATGAGGAGAAGCTTTCAGCTTTCAGCTTTTCCCTTGAGAACAGGAATAAGACAAGGATGTCAACTGACACCACTCCTATTTAACATAGTCTTAGAAGTACTAGCCAGAAAAATCAGGCAAGAGAAAGAAATACAGGGCATATAGATAGGAAAAGATGGATCAGATTATCCCTGTTTGCAGATGACATGATCCTATGTATAGAAAAATCTAAAGACTACCAAAAAAATTCTTAGAGTTGATAAACAATTTCAGTAAAATTGCAGGATACAAAATCAACATGCAAAAATCAGTAGCTTTTTTATACTCCAGTAGTGAACTAGCAGAAGAAGAAATCAAAATGCAAACCTATTTAAAATAGGCAGTCAACAAAAAAATGAAATACCTAGGAACCAATTTAACCAAGGAAGTGAAAGATCTCCACAATGGGAACTACAGATCACTGCTGAAGAAATTAAGAGGACGCAAAAAGATGGAAAGACATTCCATGCTCTTGAATTCAAACAATTAACATTGTGAAAATATCCATACTACCCAAAGTGGTCTACAGATTCAATGCAATCCTCATCAAAATACCAATGGCATTCTTCACAGAAACAGAAAAAATAATCCTAACATTCATATGGAACAACAAAATCCCTCTCTGTCTCTGATCATTTTCTCTGCTCTAAAGCTCATTTTCTTCCCTGTAAAAACATTAAAATAACCAATAATCGAAAAGCAGATATTTCAGACAGGGAAGCTAAGTGTTTGGTCATATAAATTGTATTGGGTCAAAGTTCTAAGCCCTGAACCTGCATATTTTGTTACTTTTAATGAGGAGAATGAGAATGTTTCATAGGGATTTGAGTGAAGGGAATAAATTCCTTTTTCTCTGACCCTTGGAATGGTTGAGTATTCCTAGGGGTGGGGGAGACAGGTAGAGGATGGGTGTAGGGGGGATTTCTATATTGATGACTTAGTTCTCAGGACTGTAGCATGAAAAGATGCCTCATATTCTTCAGCAGTGGGGAGCTACCGACCCAAAAGGAGGCTACAGAGAAATAGTATCCCCTTCTGGAGAAGCTTAGAGAAGTTTCCAGTCTAATCGTGCAACACAGAATCTGTGAGAGCAAACTGGTTCAAGAGTACATATTAGAAATACTCCAAGAAATATTTTACAGCAATCTGGGGTGACTTTACAGCAATCTGTGTGTAATAGGCCAGCAAAATGTAAATATTTAACTCAAATATTACATAACACATAGATACTAACAGGCTGGTGAAACCTGAGAAAATTTGGATTTAATTTGATTGTTTTAATTTGCAAGAAATTTTTCTAAGACATGAGTAAATTATTTTCCAGAAATTCCACAACGGGAAGAGTATTGACAACTGTTTTCTTTAACGAACTGTATTATAAAATGACCTTCCTCATGTTACATTCCCATTTGTAATTTCACAAAGGGGTGTTTCCAGATCGGGTTCTATTCTCTAAGTTACAACACCATGTGAAGCTAATGAAGTAAATCTTCTGTGATGATTTTTATGCCAAATAATCTGCCGTGTGCCCTCTTAACCCCAAAATTTTATAATGGCATACAGAAAATTGAAGCTTAACAATGTTCCTTTTTGGCTAGTTTTGTTATCAGTCTTTCTACAACTTAGAAAGTAGAAAGTACAAAGTAAAGGCTGGTTGAAAACCACACAGCTCGCATACAGAAAATTGAAGCTTAACAATGTTCCTTTTTGGCTAGTTTTGTTATCAGTCTTTCTGCAACTTAGAAAGTAGAAAGTACAAAGTAAAGGCTGGTTGAAAACCACACAGCTCATATAATTAATTTATCACAGATCCATGAGCAAAGCATCAGAGGTGGTTTGCTTCTATTGTGTCTGACACTTACAGATAGGCCATGCTATGTTCTGAATGTTTGTGTCCTCCCCAAAATTCATATTTTGAAATCCTAACCCCAACGTAATGATATGAGGAGGTGGGGACTTTGAGAAGTAACTAGGTTATGAGGGCAGAGTGCTCATAAATGGTATTAGTGCTCTTATAAAAGAAGCCCTAGGGTGTTCATTAGCCCCTTCCACCATGTGAGGTTACAGGGAAAAGACAGCTGTCTATGAACCAGGAGGACCCTTACCAGACATCACATTTGTCAGCCTCTAAAACCGTAAGAAATAAATTTCTGTTGTATGTAAGCCATCCAGTTTATGGTATTTAGTTATAGCAGCCCATAGGCACTAAACCAGGCCACATAGGTGCATTTCGTGTGAAGATTCCTTAATACTAATCTATTTTTGTTCATTTATTATTACTGAAATCTAGATATGCTGTCATGTTAATTATACTGGTTTAAAATAATCTAATAAAACTATAATAATGAATAAGCTAAATGTGGCTTTTAATTTGCTATTGGCAATCTGTCATTCTTTAATTATCCTGCCATCTTGTAGAAATGAACAGTTAGAAAAAATGTTAAACCTGTAATTTATTCTACCTTAGGAATTTTTACAGGGCCTAAAGCAATAGGCAAAACTCTTAAGTGTATAAGATATATATCAGTGTCATGTCTGAAATTTGGCATAAATACTTTGGGACATGAAAGGTAGAAACTACAAAAAAAAAAAAAGTCATCATTTAAAAGCTGTAAATGGTTTCTGTCCCAGAAGGTAAAATACTTTTGTTCTTCTATAAGAAACACTGTCTTTGTCCTGAGAAAACTGTCTAATAGGCTCCTAAATTGCTCAAAGTAAAAGCAAGTATCCACCCATTTTTCCTGTAGAAACATTAAATAACCAATAATATAAAAGCAGATATTTCAGACAGAAGCTAAGTGTTTGGTCATGTAAACTGTATTGTGTCAAAGTGCTAAGCTCTGTACCTGAAGATTTTGTTGCTTTTAATGATGGGAGTGAGAATGTTTCATAGGGATTTGGGTGAAGGGAACAAATTCCTTTTTCTATGAACCTTGGAATGGTTGAGTATTCCTAGGGGTTGGGGAGACAGGTAGGGGATGGGTGTAGGGGGGATTTCTATATTGATGATTTAGGTCTGAGGACTATAGCAGGCTGGGATCCAATAAGGAGAACCAAACTCCTAGAGTCCAAGATTCCTGGGGGCTCAGCCTGGTGGAACCAAGTTATGTGCATTTGTAACAAGTTCCCAGATGCTTCCAATGCAGTCAGGCTTGAGGCCCCATTCTACCGCGGGTCAGCGGGCAGTGACCTTGCTTCAGGGTGCTTGAGCATCTCCTGAGTGCTTACTATAAAGACATGTCCCAAGGTTCCAGTCCAGAGAGCCTGATTTATGTTTCTCATTTTAGGAAATGCTTAGATAATGCAGATGTAGGCAATCAACACAACACTTTAAGAAACATTGCCTAAAAACTTAAAGAACTTTTAAAAGTATTAATTTGAGACCTACAGAAAAAAGTCATCATTTCTTATGTGAAATAGGACAACGAATTTTAGCTCTTTACATTTTTGGCTAAGAACTATTAGAGCAGTGAGGAATCTATATCTCATTTTGGAAAATTATCTTAAATTCTATTTAAGCAATTATCTTAAATTCCCCTTAAATATTAATACGATATGGTCCTGTTTTATATTTTTAAAATCAACAGCAATTTTATTTTGTTCATTCATCCAAAATATTTGTGTTGAATACCTACTATGCACAAGAAAGAAAGCATTACAGAGAACACAAAGTTAACTTTGCATAAATAAACTTGTTTTGGGTATTTTAAAATCAATGGGCTTTTGGAATTAGTGAGCTAAACATATCTACTGGATATTCTTTTTGATGAAAAATGTCTGATTCCATAGGATTTAGAAATAAATATTTTCTTAAATAATTACTATGCACATAACTCCTCTTGTCTGCTATAATTGGATTTTGTCTTTCATTTATACATTTCTTTAAATCTTTTCTATTTGCTATTTTATTGATCTCCCTAATTACTTTCAGATTTTATCATTTGTAAGTGTTTTTAATGGATTTTTTAATTTAATAACATTGTAGAGTACTCAAAGATTATAGTTTATTTTAATTTTTATTTATTTAGTTAAGCCAAATTACTCTTAAGGGGGAAAAAAAGATGTTAGATGGAGAAATTTAATTCTCTACAGGAATACATGAATATTCAGAGTAATAAGAGCTAGTTTTTAAAAATTCTCTTTCAAAATGTCAATACAATAGGAGTATTTTAGAGAGCTCTGAGTCCATTTTTTATTACAGCAATATAAGTATTTCCAGTAACAATTAGCTTTTCATCTTAGAGTTCACAATTACAATCAATATTACAAAAATACTTCTGAAATATGGTTCTCTGTTTTGACTTCAAGTAAGATATTAATTTACAAGCTTTTATAGCGTTTGTTGAGTTCTCAGATGTGAATACTATTCCAACTAAACTTTTCAAATAAGTGGTTCATAAAATTGCTTAATACATGCTCAAGGATTTGTTTCCCTTCATATTAACTGCACAATAAGTTGCCAAATTTAATCACTAGCATAATCATAGCAGTCATGTTGAACTGTGAGGGAAAAGGGGTCAGATTAAAGCTATAATTTGATATCTGTCCAGTCATGGAGGTGCTAAATATAAAGATAAGGCAGGTCATTCAGTCAAATTGTTGTCAAAAGAGAGAAAAGGTATATTTAGAATCTGAAGAAAGAGCATAGCTAGTGGAAATCAGAGCATGAGAATTAACCAGTTTGCAAAATAGGAGTCATGTTGATAGCAGTCTCCAGGAGACTTTTCCAGGAACCATTTATCTTTCCAAATACCTTCCAAGTGTTATATTATTACAAGTATTATCAAAAATTCTTTGTCTTTTCTTTTGGAGCTCTCTCAATTTTGTGCTTTACCTGATTCAATAGACTCAATGGAAGATATGGAAATATAAGAAAAATGGGTACATGTAATTTATAAATAACAATTTTGTTGCCATTTAATCTATCTTATTACATTTAAAGACTGACAGAGATACTTTATATTCAATGCCTGAGAAATCATGCTTTCTGTAGGTTTGATAGAAACCTTACAGTTTTATAAAATTCTAATTGCAAGTCAGAATATTAACTGTGTAAGAATGTTGTGTACATTGTTTCATAGCATTTCTCTCGAATGTTCTTGCTAGATTTGGTTTCACTCAAGCAGTAAAAACTATGATGTCAAAATATAGAAATAAAATCACATGGTATATTATTGATAAAGCCCACACGACTCATGAAATATGGACTACCTTAGAGGGGATAAATTCATGTTAAAAGAATTTTAAAATTCTATTCCAAAATGTTCAGGGCTAATCGCGATTCAAGTCAACATGACAAAAATTGTTATATCTCTAAAAGCATCTTATACACATCCTCAACAAAGGAATTATTGAGTGAATAAGTGAAACGCAAATTATTGTGTGATTAATATGCCTTTAGATGATAGATCAGTCACACAGGTCCCATCTTTGCTTTCACCTGAGTACAATGGCCTCATCAGCTAGTACTTCTCCATGCCTTAACTCATCTCTTAAAACCTTCCATACAATTCCCTCCCCACATTTTCCTATTCGTGCCCTAACTCTTCTGGTCTCTCTGCCATATTTCACTGCCTTCACTATGTGGCAGATACTCCTAGCATCCTTTCTCCGTTCTTTCCAACATTGATTTTGCATAAGATGTACACATGCTGTGTTAAAAATGCCCACCTCCCAGTCTCCTGAGTAGCTAGAGGTGAACATATGACTCAGTTCTGGCCAACAAACTATAAGCTCAAGCTAACTTTTGTACGCAGGTCTTACAAAAACTCCTGTTTTGATCAAAGTGCTAGAAGCACCTCGTTGCCTTTTATTCTCCTCCTCTTTTCTTCACCTGGGAATTTGGATGCAGTGCCTAAAGGTAGAACAGCCATCGTTTGAACATAAGGACATCCCAAGAATAGCAGAGTAACAAGCAAATGGAGACTGCAAAGTTGATGACCTTCCTAAGTGGCTACAAGAGTTCTGGACTGCCTACTTATGGACTTCTTGCCACCTCAGAAAAATAAACTGCTATTTGCTTAAACAGATTTCTTTCCGGTGGAATCAAATGTAATATTAATCAATAAAAATAGGAAGTAAGTGATCTCTTTCCTCACATTAACATGTATACAAATATTTTACACTAAAATTCTTTGGTGTTTTTATCATATGTCAAAAAAGATTTTAAAAATAAAAAAACAAACATCAAAAAATGTTTAAATAAATACAAATAGTTCAGGGATTTTGTTTTGATTTGTTAGTTCTGTTGTTTCTTAGGGGTTTTTTTGGGAGGGGTTGTTTGTCTTTTGTCCTTGGTTAAACAATTCTTATTTATTTTTATTTATTTGTTTGTTTGTTTGTTTGTTTGTTTGTGGCTGCTGGCCAGTTCGAGGATTTGAGCCCTTAACCTTGGTGTTATAACACTGCACTCTAACCAACTGAGTTAACTGGCCAACTCATGGCTAAACAGTTTTTAATATTACATGCCATAAAAACAAAAATCTAGTTGTGGTGTTTTTATAAAAGTTTGCCAATTCTTTGATACTTCTCCCTCAAAGGTGGGGTCTATGTCCCTTCCCCCTTGAATCTGAGCAGATTTGTGACTTGCCTGTAACCAACAGAATTCAGCAAAAGTGACTGTGTGATTTCCAAAGCTGGGTCAGCAAAAGTAATGCAGCCTAAACCTTATTTGCCTGAACACTTGCACCTGGAGCCTTGAGCTACCCAGTAAGAAATCCAACTGCTCTACAGCCACCATTTTTCAAGGATGCTATATGGAGAGGCACTCCTATAGAGAGTCTAAGTCTTCAAAATCAGCCACTCAGCCAAACATGGGAGTGAACAAGACTGCAGTCCCTAGCAATTGAGTCCCTCCTGGCTTTTGAGTCTCTTCAGCAGAGACCAGACATCACAGACATCACAAGCTGTCCCCATTGTGACCTGTCCAAGTTCCTGACTTACAGAATTTCTTGGCAAATGAAAACAACTGTTCCAAGTTGTTAATTTTTGGTGTGATTTGTTTTGTAGAAAAGTAGCCATCACACTGGGGAATGCTATTTCCCCACATTTGGGAATATGTAAAAAAAGAAAAGTTTCTCAAAATGAAAATAATGACACATGGCAATGACAGAAATGGTATTTATTCAAGAGGAATGCAGCAATAATATAAATAATATTTCACATCTGCACTGTGTCTTTGAGTCCATGGTAGTCAGGACCCATTACAAACTTAGCCAACTCCCTAACAAAATATATGATAATGACACATGGCAATGACAGAAATGGTATTTATTCAAGAGGAATGCAGCAATAATATAAACAATATTTCACATCTGCACTGTGTCTTTGAGTCCATGGTAGTCAGGACCCATTACAAACTTAGCCAACTCCCTAACAAAATATATGAAAATCCCATTGTATGTCTAAGTGTACTGAAATTCACAACAAGAAAGTTCAAATAATCAGAAATAAGAATCTAAAATAATCAAATAATATGAAGCTTTCAAAACATACTCTAAATTTTAGTTCAGCAAATAGTGCTCCTTTCCAAGATAACAGGTACTTATCCTCCTCTTATCTCCTCCCGTTATAAAAACAGCAGCATCACTTTTATCATGATCACCTTTATTTCAACTTTTCAGCCCAAATGCTGAAGGTACAGATAATAAAATGCCATTCTGTATCATGTTGTGTATTTCTTTAACTTTCCATATTTAATGATGTTTGATTTCATCTATTCTCTTTTGAGATCCCAAAGATAGTGAAGTCAGAACCAATGTCTTAAAAACTTGATCTATCACTTAGATCTTTATACTTAGCCAGACTATAATGACCATATTGAAAATATAACTTCATTGCCTGAACAAGTTTTATTCTTCCTGTTAAAAAGTTAAGGCATACTGTCTATCTTATTCTCTGAAGGGTTTCTCTATGTTTTTATTTTTATAACAACAGCAGCATTTCCACAAGATGCTTGCAAATGACTTTGTGTATTTTGGTCTATAATTACCTTCGTGTTCTGCTGGGTTTACCCAAAGAATCATGCAGATATGTTTGGGATCTTGACAACAAAGTATCATGGAAACCAAACTCACTGACAGTCAACCAACTGCTTCTCTTTAAATTTTTCCTCTGAAACAAAGTTGAAAATTATAAAATTTTTCTCAAGTCCTGACATTATCCTCTTCAAAACAAGCCACTTAAGTCATTCCAAGAGACTGTCATGTACTGACAAGTCTACATCCTCTCTGAGGTCTGAATTGCTCAGATTATTGTCAAAATTCACTCAGTCTAGTTCTTTAGATATACCTGTCCTAAAATTGTGAAGGTAATCTCCACAAACTTTGTACTGAAAAAATAGAAATGGGGTTCTCTGCTTTGTGCTAACCATAAGGAGGTACAAACTTTTAAAATTATGAGCATAGTTTTTGACATGATAAGATAATAGTGAAAAAAATTACAAGACAATCTGGTAAATTTATTTATGTTAGCTATGACAGAAGTATTACAAAGATTTTTTTTTTTCATCATAGCATTTTATAGCCTTGTAAAGACACACAGATTTTTGCCAAGCTCAGTGTATTAGATCATTGTTTAAAGGCTTCAGATTCCATATCAATGGTAGAGTTTTACATTATATATGTTTACTACTTAGTATATTTTAACCACTGGTTATTTACTACCTATTTTACATTTTCTTATGTATTTTGAATCTTTCCAATATCTTTAAAAGAGTTTGACTTCTCCATATATTAGAAAGAACTTTTAAAATATTTCCTGAAAGAAATTAATTTCTTACACACATAATTTAGATGAAATTGTTCTCTTTTAGTTAAATGGGATTTGTATCCCACATTTTGTATCCAAATTGATTTCCAAAATATCATATGCCTTGTGCTTTATAATGTTATTGTTGGATATCCATTGACTTCATCTGTTGGCATGATATTTGAATTTATAAAATATAACAAAATATATTGTTATATTCATGAGTTGATATTTTCAGAAAGCAAAACACTAAGTAATGAGGGAGTGGACAGCATTCAGAAGATTACTTAATTTATTAGCAGATTTGTTATAATGTTTATGATAGTATTATTGAGATCAAAGTGCTGTGTTATGGAAACATGTTTATTAAGTTTCTGTTGAGTGTCTTCCAATGTTTTATCAGGATGGGTGTGCTGCTTTAACTGAGACAGTGCCTAAAACAACACAATAACATTTTTTCATAATAAATGTCCTGACTTCCAAATATAATTAAAGAATTTCCAGGTTCTGCCAAAATCAAAAAAAAAAAAAAAAATCAGATCAGAAACCTAACACTAACAAGTCCATGCATAATAAGAAATTAGATGGTGGTCACTGTAACTGAAGCCTAGATTTGTGAACTTTCTCAGATAGCTTTCTCAAGTTCTTAATCCACTTACCGCCACTTACCAGTCTCCCACATTTTTATTTATGCAACCATTTGCTATATACTATAAGACTAGTCAAATTTAATCACTGTCCATTTTATATACCATTGGTATGCCCCAGTAAAATTTGAAGTTATAAAGCACAGGGACTTTTTTCCCCCATCCCCATACTCAGTACTCACAGCAACAGAGTGTCTGAAATAAAGAAGGTACTAAAATATGGAAATGGAATGGAATGAGGTGAAGTAGAATGAGATTCTCACACTGAGAGGCAAGATAACACAGTCTGCATGGAAGTGTATTATCACCAGGACTGTTGTACCCAAAACACATACCACAAAGAGTTTCTTAATAATTTGGCTTCCCCAAAAATTACAAAATTTGATGAACTGAAAGATAATCGAAAGGACAATTATTTTTAGCACCATTTTGTATTGTTTGGACATTTAAATTTCAAAAATACAATTCACAATATAAAAAGGACAACACATTCCTTTCCAGAGTAGCACCACTTGCTTCCACACTGCTATACAGAGATTCTTTAAAAGATTTTTTGTGGATCATCTTGATAATCATAAGAAAATTTATATGTATGTGGAGTTAACCAGCTTAATCAATGTGTGTTTCTTAGTAAACTGAATTAGACATTTACAATTATCACAGTAAAGGCCCAGTCAGGGAGATTATACCACTACACATCAGAGTTTGAAAGCAAATCTTCAAATATAAATGCTGGACATGACATAAAGTCAGTGGGATCTTGCTAGGGAGTCAGTAGAATTTAGAAAATATTGGTTTCAGGTAAACTCAAACCTACTTGTCCCTCTCAGACTGCAGAAAGGGTGTAGGCAGTCTGCTTCCACATTCAAGGATGTGGCTAAAATTTTACCAGTTACATTATTTAATTCATTCCACTAACATGAAATCTAGGCAATGTCACAACAGTTTATGTTACCTAAAATTAATTCTCGACAAGAAAAAAGTAAATGTATGAGCGTGTCCAGGCTTTCTCCTTATTCAGCTAGCTAAAAAGATTTCCCAAATGGCCCATTCAATATCTTTTGTTCCCCACCCCTTTTCTCTAGAGATCAACTCTTTATGGCTTTGTAATGTAAAACTGAGTAGAAACAAGGAGGGGCAAAAGGAAAATAGTCTCCTAAAGTTAGGAATGGATGGCATTTCTCAGAGAATTTAGGATATTAGGCATGGGAGTTTTCATATGTAAGGGAAACAAATAGGAGAGAATGGCTTTTCTGGAGTGTTACTATCCTTTACTTATTCTTNACTGAAGCCTAGATTTGTGAACTTTCTCAGATAGCTTTCTCAAGTTCTTAATCCACTTACCCCCACTTACCAGTCTCCCACATTTTTATTTATACAACCTTTTGCTATATACTATAAGACTAGTCAAATTGAATCACTGTCCATTTTATATACCATTGGTATGCCCCAGTAAAATTTGAAGTTATAAAGCACAGGGACTTTTTTTTCCCCATCCCCATACTCAGTACTCACAGCAACAGAGTGTCTGAAATAAAGAAGGTACTAAAATATGGAAATGGAATGGAATGAGGTGAAGTAGAATGAGATTCTCACACTGAGAGGCAAGATAACACAGTCTGCATGGAAGTGTATTATCACCAGGACTGTTGTACCCAAAACACATGCCACAAAGAGTTTCTTAATAATTTGGCTTCCCCCAAAATTACAAAATTTGATGAATTGAAAGATAATTGTAAGGACAATCATTTTTAGCACCATTTTGTATTGTTTGGACATTTAAATTTCAAAAATACAATTCACAATATAAAAAGGACAACACATTACTTTCCAGAGTAGCACCACTTGCTTCCACACTGCTATACAGAGATTCTTTAAAAGATTTTTTGTGGATCATCTTGATAATCATAAGAAAATTTATATGTATGTGGAGTTAACCAGCTTAATCAATGTGTGTTTCTTAGTAAACTGAATTAGACACTTACAATTATCACAGTAAAGGCCCAGTTAGGGAGATTATACCACTACACATCAGAGTTTGAAAGCAAATCTTCAAATATAAATGCTGGACATGACATAAAGTCAGTGGGATCTTGCTAGGGAGTCAGTAGAATTTAGAAAATATTGGTTTCAGGTAAACTCAAACCTACTTGTCCCTCTCAGACTGCAGAAAGGGTGTAGGCAGTCTGCTTCCACATTCAAGGATGTGGCTAAAATTTTACCAGTTACATTATTTAATTCATTCCACTAACATGAAATCTAGGCAATGTCACAACAGTTTATGTTACCTAAAATTAATTCTCAACAAGAAAAAAGTAAATGTATGAGCGTGTCCAGGCTTTCTCCTTATTCAGCTAGCTAAAAAGATTTCCCAAATGGCCCATTCAATATCTTTTGTTCCCCACCCCTTTTCTCTAGAGATCAACTCTTTATGGCTTTGTAATGTAAAACTGAGTAGAAACAAGGAGGGGCAAAAGGAAAATAGTCTCCTAAAGTTAGGAATGGATGGCATTTCTCAGAGAATTTAGGATATTAGGCATGGGAGTTTTCATATGTAAGGGAAACAAATAGGAGAGAATGGCTTTTCTGGAGTGTTACTATCCTTTACTTATTCTTCGGTTTTTAGAAAATCAGGTAAGGAACTCTGAGGTTGGGTGACTGTGAAGCCCACTTTTTAGGGTTACGTGACATAACAATAAAGGTCAGAGGGTTTACATATTCAGGATTCAGCAAGATTCCTCAGGATACAGCAGATCCTGCAAGACTTCTGAAGAAGCAGTGTTATATTATAAAAAGAAATCCATGACATAGGATCAAATAAACTTAAGTTTTACACTTGGTTCTCCTACTTACTCACTCCAAAACACTGGGCATGTCACTCTCTTCCTATGGAGATAATACTGGCAAAGGTGGATTATATAGAAAGAGCTCAGCACATGGTACATACTCAGGTGGTTTTTGATAAGTGTATGTTAACTCTAATTGTGAAGTATCAATTGTTATATTAAAAAAAAATCTTACATACTATTTTCTCACTGAGCCTTTTGTCAATTACTGGTCTCCAGGTATATAATTAACAATAGCACTATATAGCATTTGCAGCATAGAAAGAAAGCATTTCTTATCATTTTTTTTTCTTTTTTATTTGAGTCCTACCACAATTCTGTTAGTTATGCCTCAGTATTAATAACCCCACAGTATTGATAACCCCAGGCTCAAAAAGTAAAGAGGTTTGCTTCCAAAAAATTGAAAGGAGAGAATACTTCCAAACTACAAGGCCAACATTACCCTCATACTAAAGCCGGAAAAAAACACAACAAAAAAAGAAAATTATAGACTAATATCCCTAATGAACACTGACACATATGTCCTCAACGAAATACTAGCAACAAAATCCAACAACACATTAAAAAGGTCATTCACCATGATCAAGTGGGATTCATCCCAGGGATGAAAGGATGTTTCAACATATGCAAATCAATAAACATGATGACTATTTCATAATGACAGAGATTGTTCTTCCTTAGCCCCAAATGTGTTCCTAGTACATAGCAAGTGCTTAACACATAACTGGTATTCAATAAATATTTGTGAAATAAAAAATAAATAAATAAAATTAAAAAATAAAATAAACATAATACATCACATCAACAGAATGAAGGGAAAAAAACATATGATCATTTCAATAGATGCAGAAAAAGCATTTGCTAAAATCCATCACTGCTTCATAATAAAAACACTCAACAAATTAGGTATAGAGGTAATGTGCCTAACACAACAAAGGTCATGTACCACAAACCCACAACTTATATCATACTGAATGGACAAAAGTTAGAGGCATTTCCTCTGAGATTTGGAACAAAACAAGTATGTCCACTTTCCCCACACTTATTCAACATAGTACTGGAAATTCTAGTCAGTGCAAAGGCTAAGAGAAAGCAATAAAGGGTATCTAAATCAGAAAGAAGTAAAACAATATCTGCTTGTAGATGACATGATCCTATACATAGAAAACCCTAAAGACACCACCAAAATATTACTAGAACTAACAAATGCATTCAGCACAGTGGCAGGGTACAAAATGCACACACAAAAATCAAAGCCTTTCTAGATGCCAAAAACAAAGTAGCTGAAAAAGAAATTAAGAAAGTAATCCTAGTCATAATAGTTACCAAAAAATGGAATACCTACGAGTAAATTTAACCAAGGAGGTGAAAGACCTGTACAATGAAAATGATATCGCACTGATGAAGAAAATGGAAGAGGATTCAAATAAATGGAAAGATATTCTATGTTCATGAGTTGGAAGAATTAACATCATCAAAATGTACGTATTAGCCACAGCAATCCACACACTCAATGCACTCCCTATCAAAATACTAATGACATTCTTCACAGAAATAGAAAAAATGATTTTAAAATTTATATGGAACCACAAAAGACCCTGTATAGCTAAAGCAATTATGAGTAAAAAGAACAAAGTTAGAGATATCACACTCCCTGACTTTACAATATTCTGTAAAGCCATAGTAACCAAAACAGCATGGTACTGGCATAAAAGCAGATATAGACCAATGGTACCAAATAGAAATAAACACACACACTTACAGCCAACCTATTTTCAGCAAAGATGCCAGGATTATACAGTGGGGAAAGTCCAGCCTCTTCAACAAATGGTGCTGGGAAAACTGGATATTCACACGCAGAAGATTGAAACTAGACACCTATCTCTCACCATATACAAAAACCCAACTCAAAATGGATCAAGACATAAAGTTAAGACCCACAACAATAAAACTACTAGAAGAAAACAGGGGAGATGCTATACGAAATGGGAGTGGGCAGCACTTTTTTGAATGAGACTACAAAAGCACAGGCAACTGAAGCAAAAATGCAAATGGGACTACATCAAACCAAAAAACTTCTGCACAGCAAGGGACACTGTCAACAAAGTGAAGAGACAACCTACAGAAAGGGAGAAAGTGCTTGCAAACTACACATCGGACAAAGTGCTAATATCCAGTATATATAAGGAACTCAAACAACTCAACAGTAAAAATATAACCCAATCAAAAAAAAAAGCAGTAGGTAAAGGACTTGAACAGACATTTCTCAAACGAAGACATACAAATGGCCAACCAGCACATGAAAAAAAAATGCTCAAAATCACTAATCATTAAGGAAATGCAATTTAAAACCACAATGAGATATTACTTCACCCTAGATAGAATGGCTATTATTAACAAGAGAGAAAATAACAAATGCTGACAAGGATGCCGAGAAAAGGGAACCCTTCTACGTTGTTGGTAAGCATGTCAATTAGTACAGCCATTGTGGAGACTGTATGGAGGTTCCTCAGAGAACTAAAATAGATCTGCTTTACAATCCAGATATCTCAGTACTGGGTATATACCCAAAGGAAATGAACTCGATATATTAAAAAGACAACTGCACTCCCAGTTTCATCACAATGCTATTCACAATAGCCAGGAGATGAAATCAACCTAAATGTCCATCAACAGATGAATAGGTAAAAAACTGTAGTTTATTTACATAATAGAATACTATTCAGTTAAAAAAGAAATGATATTGTATCATTTGCAACTACATGAATGGAACTGGAAACCATCATGTTAAGTGCAGTAAGACAAGCACAGAGAGACAAATACTGCATGATCTCGCTCATACGTGGATTTTTTTTTAGAGTGGTTCTCACAGAAGTTGAGAGGTGAATAATGGGTGCCAGAGTCCAGGAGAGGAAGGAGATTGGGGAGGGGAGGAGAAGTGGTGGTGGACTAACGAGTACAAAACTATGCTATCTACTCTAACTGAGTCATTGTGTAGTACCTGCACATGTTGAAACAACTCACTGTACCTCACGAAATAAATATAAATAAAATAGAAAAAAAGGAATGAATTTTCAAGCCAGCATAATTTACATTCTATAAAGTGGGGTATCTTGTGGAATGTTTAACTTAAAATATTTTCATTAAATGATTAAGCTTTTATACACATAAAAAAAAAGTGGTAAAGGTGTTTGTAAAAAACCAACCATCCAGCAGTGAATGAGAGAGTCGAGGCTTGAATCCAGATTATCTGAACCTACCTTCCAACTTTCATGATATTTCTACTAAATCTCTACTGTTGCAATGAGGCTACATCATGCATAATGCAATAGAATACAGGTTGAGAAGAAGCTGATCTATAGCATGGGAATATCGAAGAAAAGGCTCCGCTATGAGAAACTGAAATATCTACACAGTATTCTCTAAAAAGAAAGACAGTGTCATCCCATCTGTACAAAGGAAATATACATCTTCATAGGACAGGAGCTTTTATATTAAAGAAGTAAATATCAATGCCATCCTTGCTGCTTCAGTGCCTAACCCCAGCCCGTCTACCTCTTCTCTGTATGGCTACATCTTATATGTGTTTTAAAATCCAGATTGAGCATTGTTTCATCCAGGAAGCTTTCCCTCCTTCCTAACCCCATCTCAGGCTGAGTTGGAGGTCCCATCTGTCTTCCCACAACTCTTTTTGCACACATGCATCATAGCCCATACATGCATCAGGACAGGAGCTCAGTGAGGGACTTGTGTCTCTTTCACTCTTGCATTCCTAGCATCTAGAACAATGATGGGCATTAAAAAAAAGTGTTTAATAAATATGTGTAGAATGGATGAATAGCACCTTTAACTGCTTTTGAATTGTTTAATGTCTGAGTCACCAGTGTACATATTCCTCAAGAATAGATGTTCTCCCATATCTCTGGACTCAGGACCTGGTGTAGATTCTGACATATATAATATTCCATATGTAGGGCTGGCCAGTTAGCTCAGTTGGTTAGAGCTCAGCTAAGGTCACAGGTTCAGATCCCCATACTGGCTGCAAAAAAATATATATATATATATGTGTGTGTATGTATGTATATTCCATATGCATTCATTAAATAATACATACTCAGCACCAGGAACTAAGTCCTTTCAGGATATTAACTCATATATTCCTCATAATACTCCAGGAGGTAGGTACTTCCTCCCATTCTGCAGATGAGGAAACTCAGGCACAGACAAATCACATAGCTTTCACAAAGTCACAGAAAAGGAATGTGGCAAAGCCAATATTATCAAAAGACAAGAGAGGTGTGGAGAAGAGAGGAACCCTTGCATGCTGTTGGTGGGAGATGCAGATCAGTGCAGTCATTATGGAAAACTATATGCAGGTTCCTAAAGAAATGAAAATTAGAACTTTCATTTGACCCAGCGATCCAGGGTATATGCCCAAAGGAAATGAAATTAACACCTTATAAAGATATCTACACTCCAATATTCATTGCAGTATTATTCACAGTAGCCAAGATATGGAAATTAATAAAGAACCTGAGGTGTGTCTGTGTCTGTGTCTCTGTGTGTGTGTGTGTGTGTGTGTGTGTGTGTGTGTAGAATCAAGTTCTCCAGGCAGCAAATGTAAGAGTTTAGTGCTACTTTACATGACATTTATTGCAAACAATATTATTATCTATTTGAAAAGAGAGAGAGAGAGAGAGAGAGAGAGAGAGAGAGAGAGAGAGTGTGTGTGTGTGTGTGTGTGTGTGTGTGTGTGTGTGTGTAGAATCAAGTTCTCCAGGCAGCAAATGTAAGAGTTTAGTGCTACTTTACATGACATTTATTGCAAACAATATTATTATCTATTTGAAATCTAAAGTTTTAACAGTGTTTTTGGTTAGCAGATACTAACTTTATTCATCATTTTTTAGTTCTTTGGTCACTTTTAGTACAAAACGTGCCTAACATTTTTTCTACTTTCCTGATAAAGACAACATTTTGAGAAATGCAGGCTTTTATCTTTGCAAAGTAGATTGTTTTTGCTGACATTCATAAAATGAACTAAAACCAAGGTGGAAAATATGAAGTAATTTTTCCTCCCTATTTCATAAGATTTGCTTTGGCTTCCAAGTCAGAGGAGCTTGAGACTGTAAACCGATCACTCCAGGGACCACCCATCCATCTTACACGGTTCACATCTGTTTTTGCCAAACTTCCTTTTGACATCATGCCCAGTCCTTATAGGAGTCATGAGAAGGGAATGATAGGGAAGGGGTGACAGGAAATGTGGCCTATTCTTCCAGAGACTGTGCAAAGAAAATGGGCATCACAAGGATAAGGTGGAGAAGAGCTAAATGCCACCACGGCAACATCAAGTATCAACTTTCCCAGAGTGATTTCTACCGGAGATTAGACTGGCTGGAGCTGATTCTACCCCTGCACCCCTTTGGCAAACTCAGAGAACAAGGCTTAACTTGCAAGTGTACAGCTGCTGGGCTTACAAATGAGTAAAGAAAAAAACATGAAAAACATCCGCAAGCATGTCGCTGAAAAAAGACCTTGAGATAAGTTAACTCTTAAGGTGTAAAAGTCAGAACTCGGTCGACAAATAAATTGTGTAATTTTGCCCTGTTTCTGAATTGTGTGAGGAGGAAATAATACTTTCAAGTTTCTACCTCTGAAATACTTGAGTTTCTTTTCACTACAGAGATGATTGTGTTGAATATTTCTGACCAAGAAAGTTTAAACCAAATTTCCATGAAACAAAACAACTGCATTTCAGCTTGATATCAGAAAACTACATCCTGAAAGAGAGCTTTTGTACTACAGAGCATCAGTCTACATTCTCCTAGAGTAGAGTAATAGCACACATTCATGCCCCAACTACCTGCAGAAGACAGTAACTAAAACACTGCTCAAGTCAGGCTGACCCACAATTCGGCAAGCAGAAGTGAGGCAGCATTACCAGCAGGCCTGCTGCTGACACCAGGGGCTCTGCATGATGTCATAATACAATTCACTGTTAAGGACAGAAAAGTCCCTGGAGGACTTAAGATATCCAGCTAACAAAATGATGCCAAGCATTGCTAAAACATTAAGTAAACTTCAACACTCTTCAACAGCAACTTGCTGTTAGATATTACTGTATTTGGCAAAATATGATAATATTGAAAGAAGATCATTTCACAAAATGACAAGTGCAATAAAGACCATAACGCAGGGAGCTGTGAGAAAGCAAGTGAAGTATGGTCCTACTTACATAGCACAGGGGTGGCTGTCATAAAAGGTCTCTTTGAAGAGGCAATATTTGAGCTGAGACCTGAGCAACAAAGAGAAATCATAAATGTGAAGATCTAGGGGAAGGGGATCCAGGGAGAAGAAATAGCAAATCCAAACAATTAGTAGAATATAGAGTGGAAAATTAAACTTAGTCTCTCACTTATTTCATGACATGGTAAATGGCAAACTGTGACCAATGGGTAAAAAAAAAAAAAAACACTCATAATGTCACATTCAGAATATCATAATACAATACTTAATCTGCAACCTTTTAAAAAAATCTTTATTAAAATTGTTCATGTGCTCCAGGCAAGAACTAAATATCTTTAATTTTAATCAATATAAAATCATTTTATAGACAATGACATCAGTAAAAGTCATATTTGATATTTAATTGCAAGTTTTTGTCCCTCAAAGAACTTCTATGAAATTATCTTTACTTGCATTCCAGTAACACGAGAATGAATAGACAAGCCTGGAGGAAAAAGATAACTTCCTTGCTGTGAACCTAAAACTTCTCTAAAAAGAAAGTCTATTAAAAAAAATTTAACTAACACATATAGTGTTACCAATAAAATAATATATTTAATGCCTCAAAAAATCTTAATGTGAGATTTAAGAGAGTTTAGAATTCTGTAGTCCAAAAGCCTCACCAAACTAAAATTAGAAAGTTTGACAAGCACATAGAAAAAACATCACATAAATGAACACTATTTCTCTTCTTTTTACTTTTCTGTAATTTCAAGGATGTGGAGAAAGAGGAACACTTGTACACTGTTGGTGTTGGTGGGCATGTAAATTAGTATAGCCATTATGGAAAACAGTATGGAGATTACTCAAATAGTAAAAAATTGAGCTACCATATGATCCAGCAATCCCACTACTGAATATATATATCCAAAAGAAATGAAATCAGTACATTGAAGGAACGTACTCCAATGTTTATTGCAGCTTAACTCACAATAGCCAAGATATGGAATCAACCTAAATGCCCATCAACAGATGAATGGATAAAGAAAATGTGGTATTATACACAATGGGATATTATTTAGCCATGAAAAAAGACAAAATCCTGTCATTTGCAATGGCACAGATAAGCCTGGAAGACATTATGTTAAGTGAAATAAGCCAGGCACAGAAAGACAAATATTGCATGATCTCATGCATATGTGGAATCTAAAAATATTGATATCATAGAAATTCAGAGTAAATAGTGATTACCAGAGACTGGGGAGAATAGGAGGGAAGGGGAGATGGGAAGTGGTTGGTCAATGGATAAAATGTTACAGTTAGATAGGAGGAATAAGTTCTGGTACACTATTGCACAGTAGGAATATCATACCTAAAAATAATACATTGTATATTTCAGGTAGCTAGAAGAAAAGATTTTGGATGTTCTCACAACAAAAAAAATGATAAATGTTTAAAGTGATGGATATGCTAATTACCATGATTTGATCATTACATAATATATACATGTATCAAAATATCACAATGTACCCCATAAATATGCACAATTATTACATCAATAAAATAAATAAATAAGAATATGTATTTTAGTAGAAGTAACCTGGTACTTTATCCCCAGTCTAAATTCTCTGGGTTCAGATCAGAATTTGTTCTCAGAGGGAAAATAATTTAACACACGTTATTATATACAAAATCAAAAGTGTCAAAAACATGTACTAGGAACATTAAAATCAAAGGTTCTGACAGAATACCACTTACAAAGAGAAAGTACTGCATAGCAGATAGAGATCTGGACTGGGAGTAAGTAGATTTAGCTTCTCTTTTGATTTTGTGGTAACAGTTATGAGACCTTGGAAAATTAATTAAGCTGTAAAATTGTTGTGTGGATTTGTCGGGTCTGCCACCAGCCAACACGAACAGCCCTAGCCCTTGGTGGGCGAGCGAATTGCCCAGATTCCTCTTTCCCTCCAGTCCCTGTGGAAGGAGACGGGCAAGAGAGCCATGAAGAGAGGTGAGCACAGCCACGGGCCCCAACCAGCCCATTAAAGGACACTCAGATGCTGCGGGGGTTCTGTCGAGCAGTTCCGTTTATTATCACACAGGCACTTGCTTTTAAAGGCAAATGGGGAAGGGAGGTTTTTTACATCCTCCAATCAGCTTAAAGGTTATGAGAGCATACATCCTGTCTCAATGCCTAGCTATTGCAATCACACAGTGTTCACAAGTGCGGAAGCACATATTTGGCCAATAAGGGCTAAGGCAAGGACCCGCAGACACTCCCACCCTACTTCCTCCCAGTGCCGTCTTAGGCTGCCACGTTAATATGCCCTTGGGGCCCATAATGTCGCGCTTGTAATGTCACTTAAGGTGGCATTAGTTTTTAAGGCCCGACATGGATTAAGTAATGCAAATCAAAGGGCTTTCAAAATTTAGTATTACCCTATTAAAATAATAAATAATTTTTCCCCTCCCACACAAACATCTCCTCCTAAAAACATTAACTGAAATCAACAGTGCTGGGCCCATAACCAGTTGAAAAGAAGAA
>NW_007729406.1:77574-101514 GCF_000696425.1 Galeopterus variegatus | reverse complement strand
TCATCAAGGATATCGGCCTGTAGTTTTCTTTCTTGGTTATATCTTTACCTGGTTTTGGTAATCATATACAGTGTATATTGACAAAATAAAAAAATAAATAAATAAATTAAAAAAAATAAAATAAAATAAAAAAAAATAAAATAAAATAAAGTTAATTGATTTCCTGTGAATAACTACTTATGTCACTTACTGTTTTTTTTTGTTTGTTTGTTTTTTCCTCCTTACATACTTAAAAGGGTTCTCTGGTCTCCATCTTGATTTTTAAAATGAATATCATTATAATTTAAGAAGTGTGACTCTTTCGTTTACAGAAAATAATGCTTAAGTGGAAAGTGGCACCTTGTTGGCCTGGGTAACATGGTATAAAGGGAGTCTGAGACCAATAAGGGTTTCAGCTGTTAACTCGGCATTACTACCACCTCCTTTAAATATCCCAAGTCCCCTTCCCCACATGGTCAGCAGGATAAATTGTCATAAAGAGCCTACTCCAGTTTTCAAGTCCTACCACTCCTCTTTGCCCTTTTGCCCCCATCTGGAAAAGCTAAAAAAGTCTGGGCACACCTTCTTTTGGTGCCAGTGGGAAGTTCAACCATGTAAACTCTGACCTGTGTGCATGCGGAAATCACGACAACCCTGTCTCCTAACCACAATAAAAGCCAATCTCCACTCCCTGCACCCTCAAGCCATTTTTTGGATCTGCTTGGGAACATGTTCTGCTCACTCCAGAAAGCCTCATTATTTGAGTAATAAAACTTTTTACACCCTTGATACATGCATGGATATCATTAGTCTTGATATCCAAACAAAATTTGGGGTGTGGAATCATCTCATTTTTACAAGATGCCCACAACAAGTATGCCAAGGAAAATCCATAATTCCCCAGAGGCAGATGCAGCCATATGCACCAACAGGCATGAGATCCACAGCAGCTTCTCAGAAACTCTTTGCAACCCTTTCACTTAAGTGCTGCATAGCGCCATAGTTGGTGGGAGCTTCCCAGATAGCTTGAAACCTGCAGTGGCTTCCAAGTGAGCCTGAAAACCATCCTCTTCACTTATGTATTAATGGTGACTTTCTTGCCCTTTTCCCCTTAGCCCTTCCAGTAATTCTGTAAACTCAAATTTCCTATTAACCCCTCCATTCTTGGGATACATATGGGACTTCAGTTTTCTGAACTGAACCATGACAGTCAATAACAGGATGGAGTCTCAGACTTAGTCCATATATTTGCACTCAATAAATATTTGTCATATGATATCAGACTTGCCCCCTTATCTACTAGAGTCTGAATCAGCAAAATGAGATAGTATGAAGAAATTCCTGCCAATTCAGGAGACAAAGCTCTCACAGTAAGTCCAAGGAGCAGTTTGAGTCAAAAATCTAAAGGAGATCAGGCAATATTCTACAGGTGAGATCAAACCTAGAACCAGAGATGAAGCAAAAAGGGAATAAGATATCACATGGACTTGGGTAAGAGGAGGAAAAATTTTTTAAAACACAGTGCATCTTTGGAAAGTTTGATGAACAATTTCCTCTCTGTGAGGCCAGCTTTTATTGGCCTACACTCAAATTTGCTGTTCTCTCTCATGTACCTTCCAAGAATTATATGGTTCCCAATTCACTCTGCCTCAACTATCATGCCCTGCATGATAAGACCTGGCTGAAATGAAGTCTGTGAACATATTTAGGAGAAAAGCCAGCTATGTGTGCCCAGGTAAGCAAGCAAGAGCAACTCCAAAGACTAAAGGCAAAATATGCTCTCACTGAAGTGTCTAGAGCAGATTTTCAGGAAACCAAGTTGAAGACCAAAGAATTTATATGTTTCTGAAAAGCAATCACCTTGTTCTTGTTTATATAAATTCTTCGAGCACTGCATTGTTGCCCAAATTGGCTTTGGTATCCATGAACCTCATGGGCGAATCTGCTCCTAAGACTATTTAAAACATGCTCAATAATTCTTGACATTGTTTTTTAAGTTTGATGCCATTTTGGCTTATAGAGCTACCAAAATCAGCACCTCCCACCCTGACTACAACTCCCCTATTATGGTATCCGTGGAATTATTTACCACAGTCGTGCTGCAAAATATACCAATATCACAAATTAATGGCCCAAGTTTTCATTTGATGTGTCCACGTAAACATACCAGAATTTGTCTGCTTATAATTTTTTCCTGATTCCTCTTCTAACCCTTAACAATACATGCTCCATCTTCCAGTCCAAGATTGGTAGCTTCTTTTCTCTCCCCTAAGACAAGGTTCAACTCACTCTGGTTTTCTTTTCAGTTACCCCCAAGATAAAGAGAAAAAAACTACAAAATGCAAGGAATTTTCATAAGTTCCAAATGTACTGAAAGAGCAGGTATGGGCAAACTGTGCAGAGGGGAATTATTTTATTTCAGGCTAAAATCAACTTGTAAGATACAGAATGAAAATCATCAGTGACCTCATAAGTGTGAAGTTTCTGCTGAGGCATTAAGTTCATCTCTAACTTTGTCCTTTGTGTTTGAGTATGAGGTTGTCATTAGTATTTCCTTCTGATTCCTGATTGATCCTTAGTCTGGGGTTTTTGAAGCAGCAAAAGCATGGGAGATACCACTTAAGTTCTCTCTTGGTGAAGGTGAGTGACCAAAATGACAGAAAACTACACAGGACACTGTCAATCAATATTGATAATCAAATGTTTTAGAAACAATAACACAACACACATTAAGTAAAAATATAGCTTCATTCAAATGCAAACATACATGTTTGTATGTTTTTTGACATAGACACATAAAACATGGTCATATTCACTCATTCTCACCCTTTTACACATGTACATTCACATGTGACACATGACAGACTGAGATAGATTCAGAAACGCAGTTCCCATAACTGCATTGACTGAGATTGAAATCCCTTGGATAGAGACATTTATATATTTAGGCCCACACTCACCCCAGAATACACTCACAAAGACTTTCTACAGTTGTGCCACTGCTAGCATCCAGATCCCTCAGCCACATAAAAAGTCCATTCTGTTCTATGCACTTATCTGCAATGTAATTATGTAATGTCATCAATTGTTTCCTTAAGTATTTTGTCTCTTTTCACTGATTAACAGCTAAATTCCCACAGAAACTTATTTTGACAATCTTATTGATGAAAGATTCACAAGAAAAATGAAAATAAAAACTGAAGCACACTTCAAATTGCTGAGTGCAAAATATTGAATCATCTTTTACTACCACGGAATTTCCAAGTTACTGTTTAGTCTTCTTCTAGTACTCTTCTGAAAGTTGGATTTTCTTGAGTACTTTTACAACAGATAGTCATTTGAATAGTAGTATTTTCTGCTTTTCTTTGATTGATGGTCTGCAAAAAAGAGCTTTGAAAGCTAGGAAATATTTCTACATTAATTAAAGCATATAAACACTTCAGGCTAAGTGTAGGTATGTGAAGTTGCTATTCGATTTTACAAACTGAGTACCTTAGAGAAGAAATAAAAACTTGTGGCAGTAAATAGTATATGATTGAAAGAATTAAGGAATAAAAATCAACACAAACTTGCAGATATAAAGATCTTCAACTATAACAACTGAAACTACTGATTTGTTAGCTATGACATAACAGAGTGTTTATCCAAAGGTCCTTTGTAAGGTTCATTCTAGGTTTTGTTTTGTATTAAAATTGGAATTTTACATATGTTAATTATATTATTCCCCTGCTGGTTTTAGTACTAATGCAAATTCATAAGGCTTGATGTCCCTTCAAAACATTTGGGATTTTAACCTTCAGTTAACCTACTGATGTCATTATGTCTCTTAAAGGAGGACAAAATTAACCTAAAAATCCAGGGCCTAAGTATTAATTTTATATGCTGTTCAACACCTACATGAGAGTTATTCTTATTATAAATTATATTCAGAAGGTTCCCTCTTGCATTTTTCAGATTAAATCCCTGTTATAAACATGTCAAAGTTCATGGTTGGTAAAGCGCTACATTTCAGTACAGTCAGTGAACCATAAAACTACTGTTAGACACAAATTACTTTGTGCATTGATAAAAAGCAAGAGCTATGTCTAAAGCAGAGGTCCTATCCAGTCAGCAATGTCCTATGGACATCAAGAATAGCAAAGAGACTAAAAGATCGGGTAACCATTGCAAACTCAGTTATCTTTCTACTTCCTGGCCCACCAAGTCAGAAGATACAGACCATAATAATCTTTGCATTTGTTACTAATAATATTACCTTTCCTGGAATGGTTACTAAACCTCCTTTCTCTCCTCTTACTAGTTGAAAAGCTAGAAAGCTTAAATTTATGTTTCCCAGACTCCCTTGCAACTACGGTTCTAGACGCAAATCAGGTTCCTCTGTGTTAATATGCTCAGGTAATATGTGGAAGATAGAATTGAGCAGAGAGCATTTTCCTGTGACTCTTGGCTGTTGCTTCTGGCTAGCACAGTCATGGAAACATGAGGCTTCCCTACAGAAACCATACATTATCCATTCTCCAGCTTCCTGGGCATCTAGAAGCATTGGCATCAGCAGTGGATTCCCAATTTAACCTCCCTGGATAACAATTTTAATTTTCCATTCTCCAGATACCTCAAACAGTTGAGGAAACAGTGGATGTAGTTCTTGCCCTGACATAGCTCTAACGGTGGTCAAAAAATATTACCTCTGCTACTTCTGGGGCTCATCCTAGAATCTGCTCCTTGGGCCCTTCCAATAAATTTGTAAGTTCCCAAATCCCTCAATTAAATCTCTACCTGCTTAAAATACCTCTAGTGACTTCTGTTTTATGCTCTCCACCTGCTTAAAATACAATGGTATCTGTATCATGCACTGAACCCTGAGTGGCACCTTACCTTTTTGTTGCTGTATAAGTTTACAAAACAGGCTCTGTGATGTAGCAAAATAGTGGCTTTACAATTGGATCCAAATCCTGGTCTCACCATGCATTACTATGAAGTCATTTAACTTTTCTCTGCCTCAGTTTCTTTATTTCTAGAGTAAGGATAATTATAATTACCTCCAGAATGAGATATATTAAATTCGACCTTATGAATAAAGTTCTTCTCCCAGAATCGAGCATAGTGTTGACCTCAAAAAGTTAGTCCCCTATTCTTTCACATACATTAGGTCATTTGTATCATTTCATTCAACAAATGTTAGATACTTAGAAGAATTATTTTTCCCTTCCTGTTCATATATGTAATACTATTTATTTTATATTGTATTATAAAACAAATATTAGTTCTCTTATGAATCTGAGCACCTATCAGACACGTATTAGGTTATCAATAAAGTAACTTTTTTAATATGTGCTGAAACTTATCACAACAACATTATCATTTTATAAATATCAACCCATGCGTCTTTTCATGAACTTTTTGAATATCAAGGAAAAACTATTCAAAAGGCCAAGGTCTATAAACCAGATATGAATTAGCACACAGAGTTAAGTTGCTTAACCATTGTGCTATTATTTACTGTGAAGAGCTAAAAACAGGTCCTTGCTGCCTTTTCTTCAACACTTTTTGTACTTTAAACTTCATAGTACCCTTTGAGGTAGGTACTATTAAGTAATTAAGAGTATGAATGGAGTCCAGCCACTTGTAATCATGTGACCCTAGACAGGTTTTCTAGCCCCTTTGAATGTCAGTCCCAACACCTATGCATGAGGATAATAAAAATTATTATCTGATAGGGCTGTTGTGAGAATCAAATAATACGTTTTTGGTGTTGTTATTCCTCTTGACATTTTACTCTCTAGAATCTCTGGTTCCAAGTCCTAAGAGATGGTATTTCCACACAACATCTAGCTTTCCTTAACTCCTTTGTCTCTTGAATTTCACTGCAGTGAACCTGAAAAAATCTCCCCTACTTATGCTGTGAACCTGGAAAAATACAAATGTTTTCTTTAACTTTCTCTTGTCTCTCTTTCCTTCCCTTATGATTTTGAATTCAATCTTGTGATAGCCTCTGTCCAAAATACCCATCTGCCTTTAGATCCCCCACAGTTCACCAGACACAAAACAAAAAGGGCATCTGTCCTAGTTGATTTCTCTTGCTTTCTGCACTAGGGAATGCCCCTGGGTGATGCAGCTCAGAAGCCTGTTTGGTGATGTGCAGCCTGATCTGCTGTCCTCTGGCAGACAGCTGGTTCAAGTTCCCCATGAGCAAATTTTAACAGTTCAGTTCATCAAGACAAGATCAGCTGGGCATTTGTCTTAATAAGCTAAGCTTGTTCATCCTTTCCTTCTGATAGATAAGCCCATTATTATTCACTCATACCTTCAACAAAAGTTGATGGGTGCTCCCTCTGACAGGGATTGAGCTAGTTTCTAGATATAAAAGGGTGAGTGAGATACTCTCTCTAGTTTCAAGGTCATAATCTAACATGATCAGTCTTCATCATACAAAGCCATACTTTGATGCCCCTTCTCATCAGAAGCAATATACCCTACTTTCTGTTTTGTTGGCCTCATAAATGTCTAAACACAAATGATAAATGAGAGTATTTCAAAAAGTACATGGAAAAATAGCATTAAAAGATAATATATATGTTTCTATGAACTTTCTGAAGACCCCTCATACATGGCCAGACAACATTCCTATTTAATCTGCTTTATGTGTTCTGACCAGGACTATTCTAGAGCAATACTTGCCCTGTAGCTGTTATTCTAGTGAAAATATGGAAACCTCTTTCTTCTGGTTTTTTTTTGGTGTTTTTTTTTTTTGGTTTTTTTTGTTTTTTCATGTTGCTTGCATTTGTTATACAAAATTTACCAGAGCTTTCAGGTACCAATTTTGTTATCCCAAATTAGTGATTAGCAAACTTATGTTGGAACCCCAGCCTTCCCAAGGTCAGTACAGACTCTACTTACCTTTGGACCTAATACATTATTTTTATTAGGGCAAATCTTACAAAAGGAAAATATGCTGGGGCCAACATGGAATTATATGGGAGTTACCAAGATGATTTAAAATGCACAAAAATATGTTTCCCATACAGATTCTATAGAATCAGATATTTCACTACGACAGATTCCTTTGGATTGTGTTCCTTACCATTTGCTTTAAGTGCTAGTAATATCACACTAATTCACACTGAAGAGTCAAGAGGTTATGTTTCAGCAAGGACTTCTTTGCTATGGATGCTTTAGTGAAGATTTTTCTTCATTATTTTTAGTAATACTATCAACCATTTATTGATTGCCTAATGTGCAGTAAGGTACCGTACATTTCACAGTTCTATTATTTAATCTGTACAACAATCCTGTAAGACAGTTGTTATCATCATCTATATTTTATAGATGAGAGGAAGTTTAGGAGATCACTGGCTCTGAAATCAAAGTAGTTAAAATTTTAAATTCATTACCTACTAGGAATGTGTCCTTGGAAAATTTATAGTTCCTTCATCTGTAACACAAGGGCTGTGGTATTTTCTTCCTGAACTTGCTACAAAGAATAAATAAGTCCCTGATACAGAGTGAGTCTGAAATACAGAGGTGATATAAGGATAGATAAAGAAATGATGATCAGAGGTCAAGCAACTTGCCCAAGTTACCAGCTAATAAGATCCTCATAGTCTGGACTACCTCCATTACAATATGGTGTTTTCTGCGAAGAGTATGCACGTTTCCATAGCTCTGTTTTATGTTTATCCAAAACAATTTGGATAAGCATAAAACAGAAAGGCAATAGTCACTACAATATCAGCAACAACAAACAATGCAAAATTAACTGATCTCTCTCTGAATGGGCCATTCTTCCTAGCCTGTATCCATAAGGTCAGCTATGGATTCAGCAATTGTGGCCTTGTTTCTCTTCCCCAGCTTCATGTAGCTTGGTCTGTCAGTCAGTCTGTGACACCAACTCTCGTCTGCTAGGAGCTTTGTGAGTCAGTGACAATGCCAAGGCTGAGTCATGTTGGATAAGTGACGGTGCAGTCCTGAGACACTAGAGAGAACAATTAAAAATGACCTTTCTTGGTGAATTAGGTATCTCCATGTTCCTAGCTCCATAACTTCAAATTAGTATCAGCAAAGAAAGGACTGCCCGGTTCATGAGGGAAAATGTAACTGTGATGAAGGATGTGGCTCTACACACATGAGGAGAAGAAACAGAGAGAACAGGCTCCCACTCGTGCTGTGATTGGTCCTGGACATGAACTTTCCATTTTTGTTTTTCAGTTGTTCAGCCTGGCACTGCAGAGAGCTGTTTCACATTTGAACTTTTTAAGTGCTCTTCAAAAAAGTCTGTTGCTCTCTTATTGACATCTTTTTTCTCATCTAGCAATTTTTATCACCCCCGACCTAGTTTTTTGTGTCTGATTTGCTGAAACTATCAAAATAACCAAACATACATTTTAAGAAAAATTTTACTTTCTCCTACTCTCTCCTATGACTTCCTACAGGTACACAAGAGATGGTCTATCTCTTCATTACCAATTATAGATTATTTTAACAAGTCCTTTTTACCTTATAACACAAAGATTGTGTTATATTATTCTCTAATGTTATTCCCCAGGCCTGAACAAGTCTGATAAGTCAGCTTCCAAAGTAAGAAAAGGAAGTGGAAATCATCCACAAGCTTTCTTTTTACTGAACATTCTGTTTTTTTGAAAAAGAAAACCTTTCCTTTGGTAGAAAGTGCCAGTTGGTTCTGACAAACACTTGTGAAACTTCTGTCTTCTTGAAAATAGCAAATATCTAAAAATTCACAAAATTTTTCACAGATTATAAGAAATTAGTTGGAATAGGTGTGCTCTTAAAGGCCAAGTTTCCTGAGATCCAGCTCTGCTTTTCCAGCTGTCTCTCCAGCATCATCATGTGGAAGTCCTGCCAAAACCTTACATTCAGATTGTTTAAAACTAAAATCTCCACCCTATCCCCCATGCCTCCACTCACAGAAAAGGACATTCTCGACTTACCTTGCAGATATATTCAAATTCTCCCTCCCCCTCAACACTGAGACCCAATCCATCACCAAGTACTGTCAGTTCTTCACATCAATAGCCTTGGTCTCTGTCTCCTGCTTTCCATTCTCACCTGGCCCTCACCATCTCTCAAATGTCCTATTGCAAGAACCTCACCAATGGTCTTCTTGCCTCCTTTAATATTCTTCATGCAGTAACGGGCATTGTCTTTCTAAACTACAGAACAGTTTCCAACTGTAAACAGAATGTTGTCAAGACATAACCAGGTACCCACCATCCCCTGCTTCCATCTCATCACGTGCCCCTGCACATCAGATGCTCCAGCCACAGTGGAAAACTCACAGCTGCCCAAACACACTTCACACTTCCTGCACTCTCTCCCTTTGATGATGGTGCCGCTTTTTCCTGGAATGCCTAACCCACCCATCTCACTGGACAGAGCACTCCTCCTGTGGATGCCTTCCCTAACTCTTTCAAAGTAATGATACTCTTCCTCTCCTTAGAGCCTCAGGTGAATGTTACATTTCTTTACAACAGCCAGTGTGATCTTATTCACAAAACACATCAAGTAATATTATTTTCTTGCTTAAATTTAATGGACTTCCACTAAACTCAGAATAATAGATTAGATACTTCTAAGTGCAACGTACAAGGCTCTGCATTTTGGGGGCTCCTGTCTGTATCTCTAGATCTCATGTGAACCACTGCACTCCATGCTCTTTATGTTTCTGCCAGACGGTCTCATTTCTGTTCTGCAAAACTCCAAATCCATCCCCATCTCATAGCCCTTGTACTTGCTCCCTCTGCCACCCTTCCCATATGTCTTAATGTGACTGACTTCTTCAGGTCCCCACGAGAGTGCCCCACTGAAAGCAGCCAACACTAACTCACTATCACAAAACATTCTTCATTTTCTTTCTAGCACACACTGTTATTGATATCTAAAATGATCTTACGGGTACATTTTCATCTGTCTCCTTCTGACAACATGCAAGCCCTGAGGATGGGTTGCTTAGTGCTTTATTTACCACTGAAGCCTTAGTACGTAATACAGAACCTGACACATTCAATAAGTGTTTATTAAAAGAACTAAATTAAAATCACCATGTTTATCATGCATTACCTTATATTTCAGTAAATTGTGTACATGTCCATCTTTCTTCCTAGACTGTAACCTTCATGAGATCATGATATTCATTAATTTTAGTTATATTTTCCCACAACACCTAGCATATTGACTTGTAGCAGGTATGCAATAAAATTTTCTGATTAGAATTGAGTTGAGTAACTCTACTCTTCATGGAGCTACACTTACCTCTATAAATGTAACGTGCATTGGATCCAGTAAAGCTTGACCCCTGCCTCAGCTCTGCCACTTAAGAGCTGCGTGACCATCGTCAAGTTGCTTAACTTCTCTGAATCTCTTGATTGCTTATATGAAAATTAGGGATGATAAAAATGCACCTGCCTAATTCCAGGCTGTTATGAGAATTAAATTAAATCACATATGCCCTTTTCTCTGATTAAACTGCAAACTGTTCAAGGGCAGAGATAATAACTTCTGCTGCTTTACCTCGTGTATACAGGCTACTCTCATACTGTGTGTACACAGACCAATCAATGATGGCTATCTTTTATTGAGCAGCTACTATGTGAAAGACACTTTAATAGACAACTTTCATAAGGCACTTTATTTTATTTTAATCCATAAAACCACCATGTGAGACTATATGTTGGTATCCCTATTTTATAGATGAGAACAATTGACACCTATAGAAATTAAGACACTTGCATAAGGTCATACAGTTTGTCACTGTCGATGATGGGATTTGATAACAAGTCTGTAAGAACAGGTTAGTTCATAATATTTGCTGCTGCTCTTTTTAACTACTAAGATCCATTTCTTTCCTGAGAGTTCCCCAACTTCCTTGATAAATCCTGGTGTCTACTAGAAGCCCAAGGAATCCCTGAAGGCTTTTGCTTCAATTCCTCACACTCATGATTTTAGCACAGCTAAGAAGCAAGCCCATGGCCTGAATTTGGCCATGTTCTCCCAGGGAACTGAGTCTTGTTCAGGGTTGAAGTGGAAGGAGGAGGGTTCCTGAGCATCATTATCGTACTGTCACTGAGAACTTCTGGGGCTGCCCCTTCTGTTCCAAGCTGGGTTATCCAGTCCTCTTTTCCACACAGTGAGTTCCCCAGTAGCCTTCCATAAATTGTTTTTGTCATTAAACTGGCCAGTTTCTGTTCTGTTGCTAGCCTAAACAGAACCTCAACTGGTATAGTATGCCAAAAGAAAAATATGAATGTGTAATGAATTCTCAAAAAAATATTTTAATGAATAAATAATCAATATGCTAATGAATAAGTGATCCCTATTCATATGTAAGGATGTAAAATATTAAATAATAGGCTAAGTACTACATAAAAATACATCACAGAGAAGAAATGCCACAAGACTGTGTATGATTAATTGCTAAATTAGTAGGCCAGGCTACAAATTCTGGAGGAGATGAGAGGAGAAAAACAACATGGCAAGCTTGAATGACCCAGGGAGTCTACATAGCTCAATAAATACTTGTTGATTAAAGTCCTGATATTCTTCCCTAAGGTAAACCCAAGGAAACTAATGAATCAATCCTTCTCTGAGACACAAAGGGTGGGGTGTTAGAATGACTCAGCACACAGTCATTTGAACTACTCTCCTTAAGGACTATGCAGTTCAACAAAGGCATGTCACAGAAACACAGGTTTCTGCCACAGTGGCCATAAGTGCTTTCCATCAACAAACCTATGTCAAGTGACCCCAGGCTCCCAAACATTGGGTGACACATAAAGGAGTAAAATCCAGACACCAGACGTGAACCATATAAATGGAGGAGACACAGACAGAATATTATGAGAACAATGCATAGTTGCAGATAGAGAACTGCCTGAAGATTGAGGAAGCTCTCAGAAGGGACTTCTTACCCCATCTGCGGGGCAGGAAAGCCTATAGGAGAAGAGCTGACAAGCGAGGTCTTAAAAGATGAATATAACTGACAAAAGAAGAGGCAGGAGAGGAGCATTCTAGAAAGAGAGGCCAATATAAGCAGTATAATAGAAACAAATAATATAAGCAAGACCACCTTGGTGGGTATAGGTATAATGTGAGGCAGGCGATGACAGGAGATGAGGTCCAGAGTGAAGCAGGAGATAGACCATGGACAGTCTGGTTTGTGATCACACTGTAGACGCTGGGACATAAAACCCTAAAAGATCAGATCAGAGTCTCATGCCCACCTTTGGAGGCTGGAGAGGAATCATTGTCACTCAAACCACATAAACTGAAAGTGAAATGGGATGATACCCTGAAGGATTATCAGGGAGCTATTACCAGAAAAGTGAACAGATGCTAAGTAGGAAATAGCTGATAATACCCATTATTATTTCTCCTAAAGAGAAGACAAAAATGACTTCATAACAATTTATTAGGCCTAAGAACTCAATAATAATAATTTGCACCTCTTACTTTGAATAGTAATTTAAGCTTTAAGATGTGCAGAAATCTGTATAAATCTGCTAGCTTGTAAGCACCATACGGGCAGGGACACTGCACTGTCTGTCTTGTAACCACCATGCCTGGGACATAGTAGGTGCTCGGCTAAAATTGCTTAATAAATAAATAAATAAATGCATGTAATATCTAGATTTTCATGCTCACCATCAATTTTGTAAGGTAGATGTTTCCAGTTCCATTTCATAAATAGATAAATTAGGTAGGTAATTAATAAAATTTTTGGTAAGGAAATATGTAATCAGATTATTTATATTTCTTGACATTAAATAGAAATAAATTACTCAAAATCTAGAAGATAAAATTTTAAATGTATTTACAAAGAACTTGCTACTTTAAGTTTTATAAAAATTAGAACCACTTTCCCAGAAAGGCCATAAATCTCCTATTTCAAAGATGTTTGAGTATGAGTAAGATGTTGGTTTAAATGAAGGCTGCCTTCCTCAAAGCAGGGAAATGGACACACTGAGCTTAAACAAATTAGTCTATAATTTCTCTTGTAATGCCATAATGTTTCCTAGGAAAAGTAAAAAAAGTCATTAAAATGGCTAGTTTCTTTTGCTATAGCGACACCTACTGTTATTGTCAGTACTGTTTTTAAGAAAAAAGTAAAAAATAACATGTTTAAGCTCTAATAAAAAGGCTGTTAAATTTTTTTATTTTAGTGGCTTAACTTTTGTTTATAATACTCAGGAAATTTAAATGAAAATGTATATACTTATACACTTTTAAAATATGTCTTCATGAGTATTATTAAATGGAAACATAATTTTCATCTAAGTACTGCCGTAATAAAATGGTCATTACCAGGTCTCCACGCACACACACACACACGCACACAAAACACATACATATATGAAGCATGTTTTAAAATAATTACAAGAATTTTAATGGTAAGCTTAGAAAACTTTATTTTTTTTACATTTATTATTTTTTATTTTATTTTATTTTATCAATATGCAATGTAGTTGATTTTCATGTCCCTTTACCGAACCCTCCCTCCCTGCTCCCTCTCCCCCCTCCCACTCATCAACATCATATCTGTTGGCTTGTCTTAACAAGTTCAAGGAATTGTGATTGTTCTCGTATTCCCCACCCCCCACCCATTTGTTTGTGTATTTATTTATTTATTTATTTTTAGTTGCCACAAATAAGTGAGAACATATGGTGTTTCTCTTTCTGTGCCTGCCTTATTTCACTTAATATAATTTTTTCTAAGTCCATCCATGTTGTCTGGTTTTGGTGTCAGGGTGATGTTTGCTTCAAAAAATGAGTTTGGGAGAATGGCTTCAGTTTTAATCTTTTGGAATAGTTTGTAGAGAATTGGTATCAATTCCTCTTTGAAGATTTGGTAGAACTCTGCTGTGAACCCATCTGGTCCTGGGCTTTTCTTTGTTGGGAGCCTTCTGATAACAGCATCATTCTCTATTATTGTTATTGGTCTGTTCAGATTTTCTACACCATCTTGGCTCAGTTTTGTTAGTTTGTGTGTGTCCAGAAATTTATCCATTTCCTCGAGATTTTCAAATTTGTTGGTATATAGTTGTTTATAGTAGTCTCTAATGATTTCTTATATTTATGAGATATCAGTTGTAATATCATTTTCACTTCTAATTTTTGTTATTTGGGTCTTCTCTCTTCTTTTTTTAGTTAGCCTTGCTAATAGATTGTCAATTTTATTTTATTTTCAAAAAATCAACTTTTCGATTCATTGATCTTTTGTATCTTTCTAGGGGATTCTATTTCATTAAGTTCTGCTCTGATTTTAATTATTTCTTTCCATCTGCTAACTTTGGTTTCGGATTGTTCTTGTTTTTCTTGTTCTTTAAGGTGAAGTGGTAGTTTGTTTACTTGGCATCTTCCATTCTTCTGAAGTAAGCATTTAATGCGATAAATTTCCCCTTTAGTACTGCTTTTGCAGTATCCCACCGGTTTTGGTACGATGTATCATTGTTTTCATTAGTTTCAATAAATTTTTTGATTTTCTGTTCAATTTTTTCTTGGACCCATATGTCATTAAGTAGAATGCTGTGTAATTTCCATGTGTTTGTATAGTTTCCAGAATTTTGTTTATTATTGATTTCAAATTTTAATTCATTGTGATCTGAAAAAATACATGCAATGATTACATTTTTTTTTAATTTGTCGAGACTTGATTTGTGACCTAACATGTGATCTTTCCTGGAGAATATTCCATGTGCTGATGAGAAGAATGAAAATTCTCAGGTTGTTGGATGAAATGTTCTGTAGATATCTGCAAAGTCCAGTTGGTCTAAAGTGTTGTTTGGATCTTTTGTTTCTCTGCTGATTCTTTCCCTAGATGATCTGTCCAATATTGAGAGTGGGTGATCTGTCCAATATTGATCTTTGCCTAGATGATCTGTCCAATATTGAGAGTGGGGTGTTCAGGTCCCCTGCTATTATGGTATTAGTGTCTTTCTCATTCTTTAGGTCAAATAGTATTTGCTTTGTAAATCTGGCTGCTCCGACATTGGGTGCATATATATTTATGGTTGTTATGTCTTCTTGATGGATAAATCCTTTTATCATTATATAGTGGCCTTCTTTATCTCTTTTTATGGCTTTGGGTTTAAAGTCTATTTTATCAGATATAAGAATAGCTACTCCAGCTCATTTTTCATTTCTATTTGCATGGTATATCTTTTTCCATCCTTTCACTCTTAGTCTATGAGTGTCTTTACAGGTGAGGTGAGTCTCTTGAAAGCAGCACATAGTTGGGTCCACCTTTTTAATCCAGTCAGTCAGTCTGTGTCTTTTGAGTGGGAAATAGTATCCTTTTACATTAAGAGTTGTTATTGAAAGGTGTTGATTTACTCCTAGCATTTTATTGATTTTTGTTTGGATGTCTTAAGTATCTTTGTTCCTTTCTTTCTGATTTACTGTTTGTCTTCTTTATTTGTTGGTTTCTTGGGGTGGTAGATAAACTTTCTTTTCTCTTTACTATTAGCATTTTTATTTTACTAGTGGGTTTTGTTTTTTCTTGAGTATTTATGGCAATGGTGATTGTTTTTCAGGTACCAAATTCAGTAATCCCTTGAGAATTTCTTGTAAGGCTTGCCATGTGGTAGTGAACTCCCACAGTTTTTGTTTGTCTGAGAAATATACTATTTGTCCTTCATTTTGGAAGGATGGCCTTGCTGGGTAAAGCATGCTTCACTGGGAATCTTTGTCTTTTAGTATTTTGAATATATCATCCCATTCTTTTCTGGCTTTTAGGGTTTGTGACAAAAAGTCTGATGTTAGTCTGGTTGGGGCTCCCTTATAGGTGACTTGATGATTCTCTCTTGCAGCTTTTAAGATTCTCTCTTTGTCTTTGAGTTTTGCCAATTTGACTATGACATGTCTTGGAGAGGACTTTTCAGGGTTGAATATGTCTGGAGATCTTTGAGCCTCCTGAATCTGAAGATCAGTGTCTTTCACTATACCTGGGAAGTTTTCTGCCATTATTTTGTTGAATATGTTTTCAATGCCATTTCCTTTTCCTTGCCTTCTGGAGTACCTGTGATCTGGATATTTGAGCACTTAAGGTTTTCTGTTATCTCTCTTACATTTTCTTCAATGTTTTTAATTCTTTTTTTTTTTTTTTTTTGGTCCACCTGTGTTATTTCAAACAGCCCATCTTCAAGGTCAGAAATTCTCTTTTCTGCTTGTTCTAGCCTGCTGGTTAGACTCTCTGTTATGTTTTTTATTTTGTTGAATGAATTTTTCAGCTCCGCATGCTCTGCTACACTCTTTTTCAGGGCATTGATCTCTTTGTATATTTCTTCTTTCAGGTCCTATATACTTTTTCTCATTTCATTGTGTTGTCTAGCTGAGTTTTCTTGTATCTCACTTAGTTTCTTTAGAATTATAGCTTAAAATTCCTTGTCAGTCATTTCAAGGACTTCCTGTTCTACAAGATCTATAGCTTGAGACTTACTATCACCCTTTGGTGGTGTACTTTCTTGATTTTTCATATTTCTGGTATCTTTCCTTTGGTGTTTAGTCATTGTGGCAGGGGATTTCATGGTCCACTCATTCAACCCTAATGTCTGGCAAGGACTCTGCCAGGACTGCCAATTTGGCATGGCTGCCTTGATGCCTGTGGGTGGGAGGCTCAGGCCTCTCTGGGCCATGGGGAATGGCCTGGGCTGGGAGTCCTGTAGCTGTGCCTGACTGTTCCAACGCAGGTGGCTCATGGCTCTGTGGGCCTGGCGGCTTTAGGGCTTCTCTGGGTGGTGCGCACTTGCCTGGGCTGGGGGTCCTGCAGTGGTGCCTACCTGCTCCAGTGTGGGTACCTCGGGGTGCGTGGGCCTGGCAGCTCTCCAGGCCTCTCTGAGGGCCCTCTCTGGGCAGCATGCACTCGGAAAACTTTAAACACTGTTAATTTATTAAGCCTTGTACATTTCAAGGACAGTATTAAAATAGTGGAGTGTTTACTTCAATAAGTTAAAAATAATTCTAAAATGTCTGTTTTTAGTAGTATTAAAGATAGCCTGTCTACTCATTTATGCTCACTCTAAAAAATTGCTAATTCTAATTCTTTTTCTGCATTGATTTCTTTGTACATTTCTTCTTTCAGGTCCTGTATACTTTTTCTCATTTCATTGTATTGTCTAATTGAGTTTTCTTGTATCTCATTTAGTTTCCTTAGAATTGTTGCTTGAAATTCCCTGTCAGTCATTTCAAAGACTTCCTGTTCTATAGGATCTAGAACTTGAGAGCTATTATTTTCCTTTGGTGGTGTCGTACTTTCTTGATTTTTCATATTTCTGGTATCTTTCCTTTGGTGTTCAGTCATTGTGGCAGGGGGTTTCACAGTCTGCTCGTTCCATCCTAGTGTCTGTCCTAGATCCCACAGGGACTGCCAATTTGGTACAGCTGCTTCAGGGCCTGTGGGCCGGTGGTTCAGGCCTCTCTGGGTGGTGCGCACTTGCCTGGGCTGGGGGTCCTGCAGTGGTGCCTACCTGCTCCAGTGTGGGTACCTCGGGGTGCGTGGGCCTGGCAGCTCTCCAGGCCTCTCTGAGGGCCCTCTCTGGGCAGCATGCACTCGGAAAACTTTAAACACTGTTAATTTATTAAGCCTTGTACATTTCAAGGACAGTATTAAAATAGTGGAGTGTTTACTTCAATAAGTTAAAAATAATTCTAAAATGTCTGTTTTTAGTAGTATTAAAGATAGCCTGTCTACTCATTTATGCTCACTCTAAAAAATTGCTAATTCTAATTCTTTTTCTCTTTTTCAAGGACTAGAAAGGGCTCTGAGAGGACACTGGGCCCATTTCATGGAGTCCAAGAAACTTGCATTTAAATCCATCTCAGGGATATAAATAGATCCTCTATTTCCATAGCTTTCTAGAAGTGGAAAGATGATATCTCTTCCATAATATAAATATCAGCATTTTTAAAACATCTTATTTTGTTTTAATTTTATGGGGATAAATATAATAATCTACTCAAAGTTGTCCAGATTAAGGATGAGCTAACATCATCAACTAAAGTTTGTTGACTATTTACATACAAAAATACTTCAAAAAGTTCATGGAAAAACAGAATTAAAAGATAATACAAATATTTCTATGAACTTTTTGAAGTATTCTCATACAACGTGACCTGACTGTGCTAAATGCTTTACAAGCATTATTTTACTGAATGTTCACAACAGCCCTAAGAGTCCTACATGTCCATACTGCAAATAAGGAAACAGGCACAGAGGTACGAAGTAACATGCTCAAGGTGAAACACCTAGTAAGTTGCAGATAGAACTATGAAACCCAGGGCAGTCAGATTCTAGAGGCCACAGCCCAACCTAGTATCACCTTGGTATATTTTGACTCATGAAAAATAAGATGCAATTTGAAGGGGAGAAGGGGAATTTTGAGGAAAGGCAGAATTGTATGTAAGGTAAAAGGCCTCAGCTCACCTGCACTCTCCCTCTGCAAACCTACCTGTACCCTCCCTCTGCAATCCTTGCCCAATACTCCTAGCACAATATACTCCGGGCCGACCAAAATATAGGTAAAAATATAGATGTAGATGTAAGTTTCTATAGAGATTTAGATTAATATATATAACAAAATGTACATATGAATATCTATATCTGAGCTTAGCCTTCCTGCGTGAAATATAGGTAAAAATATAGATGTAGATGTAAGTTTCTATAGAGATTTAGATTAATATATATGACAAAATGTACATATGAATATCTATATCTGAGCTTAGCCTTCCTGCGTAGTCTTCCACTTTATCACAAAACCACAATAATTAATAAGAAAAAAAATCAGTTAATGTACATATTTTGAGAGGAACACTTGGCAGGCACTAAGAAAGGCAGAAAGAAAAGCAAAGAGAGGGAGAAACGCACGCAAGCTGCCGGAGATATTCTACACGTATGTAAAAATAACCAACAATATCAGACAGAAAATAAGAGCTTCATATATTAAATTCTACAATGATTTGGAAGAAGGAATGGCAGCTTCCAATTTGGGACATTACAGAGGACTCCAAAACAGATAAGAAATATGAACCAGATTCTTTTTTATTGATTGTGTTTGTAGAGACAAAGAAGAACAAGACGGGAGGAGTCAAGTTTAGAAAGCAAAGTGCGAAGTCAGGGCAGTTCAATACGCATTTGGAGACCATGTTTGGATTACTTTGCCTAGAGAGCAGAAATCTTAGATTTCTGAGAGGTGAATGTTTGAAATGGTAGATTCATAACTTGCCATGAAGTGTGCTGAATGCCAGGCTAAAAGTTGGCACTTCATTTCATTTGGTGATGAGATATGAAAGATTTTGATCATGAAGATGACACTATATGGAAGTAGAAATTTCGAATACATAATATTACTAAAAATATAAAAGGTAGACCATGAAGGATAGAGAGACATGTGACCAGCAGAACGTTGCTGTAGTAGTTCAGGTATGAGCTTGTAAGAATCTAAAATTGTTTGGTCATGCTGAAAGTAGTAAGAAAAAAACAAGAATGTGAGAAATGTTGCCAAGATTCAATTTAAAGGATTTGGTAAAAAGCAAGGATCCAGGTGTTTGGCTTTAGTGTAGATGCAGGCTACACATAGTAAGAAAACAAGTAGAATAATGACTGAGAGAAGAGCTGTCCCGCAGCCTCAAGCTTTGAGGATGGCACCCAATCTGGTGGGGGAAGGAGGGGTAAGTACTTCTAAAAGAGGAAAAAGAATAACAGCAAAATTGTTAAGAATAGAAGAGTTGAAAACTACACAGAATGTCCTGTGGTTGGTCGATTTGTTACATAGAATGAAAGGATACTCTCTAAATAGTAGTTACTGTAAAAGCCAAGCCAATTTGTACAAAATCCAAGCAGTCTGGTCCAAGGAACAGAAAAAGATACAGAGAGGACAAAAAGAAAAATAAGCAAATGACAAGCAGCAAAGACGAGAAGCAACAGAAGTGGCCAGGGAGAATAGCAGCTGTCATCTTGACAAAAGAGAACAGAGTTAGCAATGGAGAGGGAAGTGCTAGCACAGCTCTCGAGTCTAGCAAGGCTACAAAATTAAATTTGTGCATCACTTAATCACCATTATAGTGACTATTTTCAGAGACAAAAATTAAAAATCCATGTAGTCACAAGTCCATATTTACTTATGAAGGCAACAGAATACTAAATATTTGACATCTAGGAATGGGGGGGAGCAATTTATTGAAAAGAGAATCCAAGCCATGGAAGTCATCTCCTGAAATCCTTGCTGTACATCTTATGGAAATGTTCTTCCCTGGATTTCTCCATAGCTTACAACTTCACTTCATTCAGTCCCTGCAGAAATGTCACCTCCCTGACCTCACTAGCTAAATTAACCACTCACCCAGCCTAGTTCTTCATAGAACTTACCACTACCTGAAATTATAGTCTTTTTTTTTTTTTTTAGTATTTTATTTTCTGGCTTGACCTAGAATGTAAGCTCTATATGGGCAGGCACATTTTCTTTCTTGTTTATTATTGCATTCTACAGCTTTGAAAAGTGTCTAAATATGCGTTGAATGAATGGATGACCATATTTTCATCATACTATTGTTCTAACATCACACAGAACTGATTGGAATTCTGACTCAGCCACGTACAGGTTTGTACTGGACATGTGCTTTCTTTCTTCCCAGCATATTTTGGAGAATGTCCTAGTATCAGTCCCAGTGGCTCAGAAGTCTGGCTCCAAGAGTGGCACCTAATACAGGATGGGTTATTTGGAGAACCCAATCACCCTGGCCACAACGGTTGGCTCACGGATTGGTATGGAATCCAAATTTGGTCAGTTCGGACCCATCCCCGTGACTTTTTTCAGAACTATTCAATCAGTGTATTCTCTATGATCTCTATAATTTGAAGGTAGGCTTATGTTCACTACTATATAGGAAGTGGCTACCAGAAAATAATTCCAACTGGGAGGAAAAGCTGAGAGATATGAAAAAAACAGACAAATTTTTTATGGCATGGTTTGAATCCCTGGATCCAAAGATGCCAAAAATTTAACCTTTTCAACTTGTCAGAAACATAAGACAATCAAAATTCTTATTTAAGCTAGTTTGAGTTGGATTACTCTCACTTGCAATAGAAAGAGTCCTGATCAGTGTAAATTTTGAAAGATTGGGCAAATCTCATTTCAATTATTTACTAGTCGGTGATACTAATACCTACTGGGTGTGGAAGAAATTGACAACAGTTTAAATTATAAAAATAAATAACACTGACAACAAAGTATGTCACACATAGTAAATAATAAGTGGTAAGAGTGGTTCATGACGTTTGTTTATAAAAGACACATTAATGAGAGCAGCAGCAGCAGCAGAACTCATAGTTTATAGGACATGATTGAAAACATTCAACATAAGCAATGGAAAAACATTCTGAGGTCAGGCCTGCCCGTGAGAGGGCTGATCTGAGCTGAATGTGGTGATCAGCACATGCAAAATCTAAAACAAGCACCATAGCAGAAGGGAGAAGACAAGTCATAGAGCTACAGAGTGGATGAGAGAAACAAGAATATCGAAACTACCCATCAGTTCAGCAAATGAGAGACACTGAGCTGATGTGAAGTTAGAGAGAGGTCAGATTTGAAATACTAGTGACAACAAAAATAATATTAAGATATGGGTGCATGCGTGACAATTAAGGAGGTAATATTGCAACTGTGTCTTACTCCAGTCAGGCTGCTATAACAAAATACCATAAACTGGGTGGTTTATAAACAACAGAAATTTATTTCTCACAGTTCTAGAGACTGGAAAGTCCAAGATCAAGGCAGATTTAATGTCTGGCAGGGCCCACTTTCTGTCTCATAGACAGCACCTTCTTAGTGTGTCCTCACATTGCAGAAGGGGCAAACGAGCTCCCATGGGCCTCTTTTATAAGGGCATTAATCCCATGCATAAGGACTCCACCATCAAAGCCTAATCACCTCCTAAGGACCCCTGATACCTTCTAATACCATCACCTTGGGTAGGATTTCAACATAGGAATTTGCAAAGGGGCACATAAATATTCAGACCATAGCAAACCATATACGCTGATCACCTCACAGAGACTGCGACCTAATTCCCTGGAATATCAGAAACTTTGTACCCTGAATTAATCTACCCAATTAATAAATCACAGCTAGGTATAGACACCCTCTTGAAATGTGAATTCCTTCTTTCTTTCTCAAGCTAAGAGCAAAGAGTAAAGCTTTAAAAAGTTATACTCACTCTGAAAGAGATGCCTATCCATACATGACTTGAGAAGAGCCAGCCCTGGAAATCGCTGATGGATAAGCACAGTGTTCAATTCTCCACATTATCTCAGATTAAAAGGGCAGTTGGTCATGATATTTGTCATTTTTTTAATCAACTAAATATTGCTGAGCACTACTATACCAAGCAATTACATGAGCAGTTCTCAGTGAGAAGATGGATGTATTTCCCTATGATGTGTTCAAAGTTAACTGAAAATAAATATAAATGTGTATATGAACAAATGCAATTAATTTATCGACAGGTATTTTCTGATGAGTAATTCTGTATTTTGGAATAAGACACATCAGAGAAGACTAACCACAGCAGCACTGAAATAGAGTCAAAAACATTGACGCCAAAGAACTAGGGAGATTTTTTCAGTAGGTCCAGATTGAAACCAAAACCACACTCATTCTCTAAAATCCAATCCAAACTTCACTTCCTCCAGGAGCCTTTCTCAGCACCTTCCTCTAGAAGAGCTGATCTTTCACTCATGTTTTGTCTGTAAGTCTATTACAGCACTCTCCACTGTAAAGTAATTCTTTGTATATTTTTGTTTTTCCATCTAACTTCATTATCCCAATAGCCAATTGTGACCTTCTTATAAGTACATCCCTATAAACCAGAACCTAATACAAATCCTGAAACCAGGAAATTTCTCATAACTTAGAAAATACCATCATCTTGGAGCTTTCAAAGATACTATCTCCTTGTTACTTACAGAACATGAGCTAATTCATGGATGAATGAAAAACACTTCATGTTTTTTCATCTTTTCATGTTTAGTGAAAGTTAATTTCAGGACTACATGCTTAGGTGGAGATAGCAAACCTATTCTACTGCTATAATATTGAAGAACTCACCCTGAGGAAGCAGGGTTACAGTCTGTTAATATTTTTAGCATTTTCCTCTCCCCATTGTTACCTCATTGATTCAACTAATGGACCAGAATGTTTTTTCAAAATCTGAACGTTATTAGGCAGACTTCTGAGGAAAGGCGATTCATCTGAAGGAATAACATAAGATTCTAAACTTATTACAGTATTAAAGATGCAATTTCTGTGATATTGCTTATACCTAGAATTCTACTCATAGTCAAATGTTATATAGAAAACCTAGAAGAAAATGTGACCTGAGGTTACATTTGCACAACTGTCGATATAAAAGAATGAGTGGTTAAGAGTGGTTATTAACAATAGTAATACCTATCTTTTGATTAAGTTAGATAGCACATGTGAAACAGAGCATATTTTAGCTAATACTATTAACTAATCTATCATTAATACTAATGCTATTATTATTATTATTACCCTGTGATTGTGAAAAATTTTTTGAGTTGAGCCTTAATTGAGTCACCCTAAAGCATCCTGACATATACGTTGAAATGATAACAGTTATCCTTCCTTCACACCCATCAATAAACTCTGGCTAATAAAGTAGATATATGGTTCCTGAATCAGTAGAGAATAAATAATACACAGTTGGATAATGTTAAGATATAAAAAGGCACTGGCATCTTTAGGGGGGAGGAAAAAAGAGGTTTTTCTAGAAGGTTAGATAACCACTTGGTAGAAAGTTCTTCATCTCAGAAATGCAGAACACAGAACTTAGTGAGTACTAACTGCAGACATTGCCCTGGAATTTTATTTCTTGAAAGATTAACTGAGAGTATGTATATGTGACTGTGTGTGTGTGTGTGTGTGTGCGGGGGTGGGT
>NW_007729406.1:68973-77240 GCF_000696425.1 Galeopterus variegatus | reverse complement strand
TGGGTGGGTGGGTATATGTGTGTGAGCACACTTGCATGCTTAGTAATTTCATCTTTTTTCATGAGATACATGTAGATTACACAAATACAGGATACGCAGATAGGGATGCCAGATTTAGCAACTAAAAACACAGGACAGAGGATGCCCAATTGAATTTGAATTTAAGAAAAACAATATATCATCTTCTATACAGATGTGCCCCATATATAACCCCTGGGTTGGCATCCTGGAAGGTGGGGGCACTCACAGTTAACCTTGCTCCAAAACCAGTGTGTATTAGTTCATTTCTGTTGCTTATAACAATATCTGAAACCGGGTAATTTATAAAGAAATAAAATTTATTTCTTACAATCTTGGAGGCTGGGAAGTCCATCATCTGGGGTCTTGGTCCAAGGCCCTCACCAAGGCATCTGGTGAGGGCCCTTTCCTTGGTGGGAACTCTCTACAATGATGCAGGGTGTCACATGGCAAGACTGGGCTGAGCAAGAGAGAGCTCATTTGCTCTCCTTATAAAGCTATCAGAACCTCACCCATTTACTCCATGAATGGGTCAATCCATTCATGAGGGCACCATCCTGACAAGCTAATCGCCTCTTAAATACCCCACCTTTCAAATACCATAATTGGATTTCCCATCGTCTTAGCTCTGTTACAATAGGGGTCAAGCTTCAGGGAGTTTGGGGGCAACATTTAATCCACAGCACAGTGGTAGAGGGAGGATGAACTTTGTGAAAACACCCAATTAAATGAGACTTCCCAAGAAGAGGTTATGAACGGTCAGGGGCATAACCACCATAGAACACTCAGCTGAAAGAGGTCACATAGATATGTCTGAACATTACTTCTGGACTTCTAAAACCACAACACACCACAGAACTTTAAGATTTAAGTCCTTGGCACATTGTAGTTCTCAATAAGTGCACTGTATTTAATGATTAGAAATAAAAGTGTCACCATATTTTCAGATTAATTATTTTCTCCAAGTAAATGGCAGTATACTCTTGCATTCGATTGGTACTGAAAAATTGGCAGTTGTTAAAGAAAAGACTCTTAAATTCACTGTCTGCTTTTATATCTTTGTATGAAGCTCTAAAAAATAATTTTCCTGTCTCTATCTAAGCTTCTTTGTGCCCCTGCTATTGTATGAATAGATCTTTCAAAACTATTTTCCTCAGCCCTTTAATATTCTAAGTGTCTGTGCAGAAGTTGAGCTTATGCATTTAGAATTTAGAATTGAGATTAAATTCCCTGAATGCTTTTGGCATTGCTTAGTGCTGTCATTCTCATCACTTTTCAGCACCAATGCCATTGGATAAAGTAGTTAAAAAAAAAAGTGAAAATATCAGAGCAACTGAATGATATGTGAGACACGAAGCCGTAATTGTGACAGAGCTTGAAGCACAATCTTACTCGATATGACAGAGCATGTAATGCACCTGAAATTGGGCTCGTGCTGTCATTCTCATCACTTTTCAGCACCAATGCCATTGGATAAAGTAGTTAAAAAAAAAGTGAAAATATCAGAGCAACTGAATGATATGTGAGACACGAAGCCGTAATTGTGACAGAGCTTGAAGCACAATCTTACTTGATATGACAGAGCATGTAATGCACCTGAAATTGGGCTCTGTGTAGTGACTAAGAGTTTCAATTTACTGAACTTTATAGAATTGTATTATGTTTGACAGCTCTGTTTCACACCAATGGCGGGTTCCATAATGCTAACGAAGTACAAAGATGAGAAAATGTCACTAAAAAAACAAAAAAAAGAACACAAAAGTATATGCACACTTCAAGCACACAAAACCTAATTTCCTATGGGAAATTACCATTTTTCATATGGTTATGACATTTTTGGGATACTGAAACTACAAAATTCAGTTTTTCCCTGCACATATATTGAAAAGCTCATTTAACAGTACAGATTGGGCATGGGAAGGAGTGAGGCAGGTTGCTGCTGGACCTGTGTGTGATCCCCCAGTTCATTTTTCTACCCCTCACCCTACCCCACACCCCCACATCTGCTGTTAAAACCCAGGATTGTCACATTCACAAAAGAGATTTTTTTTCCTCCAAACAAGTAAAATGAGGTTCTAGCCAGCCTGAGACAGATAAGCAATCTCAGTGGTCATTTCCTCCACCTATTCCCAGGCAGCAGCCAGACAGAGGGAGAAACTGGTTTACACCGTTCTACATATAAAATGAGAACCCAGCTCACTTTCTGATGGCTTTTCTCTGTCAAGTGTGGTTCTTGCTTCTTCCCTCCCCCATCACTCTTACCTACCCTACCCCAGTTAAATTATTCCTGGAGAGGTCCAACCTTCTCAGCACCTTACCATCCTCCCAGCAGGAATGTTCCCAAGGATGTGTAAAATGTTAACAGAGATCCGAATCTTTTAGCCTATTCCACGCTGCCTCTGCCTTCTTTCCTTTTTCAACTTTCTTCCTGCTTTGAACAAATCTGCATTGGCATCATAGGTCTGCCTGCTTTTCTGGCCTCTTGATTCACAGCTGGTCTCCCTTTTTGTGTGCAGCCATTTGTCAAACTGATTAATTACTGATGGCTACTCCTCTGACTCAGCCTCCGGGACCTGTCTTGTGAGAGGGAGCCCAGGGGAGAGTTTCCTGTCATTTCCTCGGTCTCACTCTCCTGGTCTCACTGTTTGGCCCCAAAGGATTGGGGTGAACAACCTGTTCTCAAAACCCTCACAATAACAACTCGGGGTTTAAAAGCACTCATAATTAAAAAGCACTTCTTAAGGCAGCATATCATGATATACAGCACACAGGCTTTGAAGTCAATCAAGGGTTCAAAATCCTGACTCAAGCACATTACCTTGGCAAATTTACTTAACTTTTCCTGATCCTCAGTTTCTGCATCTGAAAAATGGGGATAGTGATGCTGGACCTATAAGGAGAGTAGTGAAATGAAGATTCGGATAGTATGTGTTAGAGCAATGCCCCCGAAGCTAGGTTTTCTGGTTACAAAATACATTTCATTTTATACGTTACTATATTTTACCTTCCTTCCTGGAAAAATCAGGGATTAGGAAGTTCCTGTTGTCTATCTGCAAAATATGCTGCTATTTTGTACCCAGATGAATATTTTTGACAGGATTATTGAAGTACTCAGTGCAAGTCAATGGGAAAAATTTACTGGATTAGATACCTCTACCCCAATGGAGATATTTCTGCTTATGAAATTCACTGGTCTCTTGGGTTTCCTGTTTTTATATTATCATTAAACATAATTGAAATCTACCTATAAATGAAATCATTTATGATTAAAAGGAGAAGATAGGTTGTTGCCTATGTGTTTGTTTATGTGATCTTCTGAAGTCACTAGATTCAGCTGCATGACAGCAATTTGCTCTCTCATACCACTATTTGCAGCCCCATCTATGCTACTCAAGGGGGAACAGAGGTAAAGGCATTGGTAAGTCATGTTTCCACAGAAATCCAGGCCAAAAAGTACATCAACCATAGCATGTAATAATGATACAGTGATTGGTTACACTGTTCAGCTGCCAAAAAGTTACCTTCCTTTAGTTCTTACAAATGCTTTAGGGACTCTCATGTGTCTGGGTCCTGGACACTTGTCACCAGTGAAAGATGATGCCCTCAGGCATCAAGTCATGGCCAGAACCCATCACCATATTCCTTGCTGAGAAGCCATTCCCAGAAATACTGCTTAGAAAGTAAGTTTCTCAAAATGGAACTAATCCAAAATGTATTGCTGTTGTTACCTATTGATGTGTAAGCTATAAATGTCGGTTTTTTGTAAAGTTGTTTCCATTAGCTTTCTATCCCAACCATCGGTATTTCAAAACTTATTCGATAGAGCTATAAAAGTTAGAACAACAACAATCATAACTTTCATTATTGAACATGTAATATTATATTCCAGATATCCTTTGGTGTAATATTTACAACAACCCCAGTGTTAGGGGTTATTATTATTTCCATTTTACAAATAAGGAAACTGAAATGGAAGACAAGTAACTAGCCTTCACAGCTATCAGTGAAGTCAAATTCAGTTTTAGGTTTTAATTTTAGAGTCCTACTAATCAAAACATAAATATTATTTTGGTCATTAAGACAGCCAGTTTATCCTCAGTACTCAAAACAAAGGTCAAATCTGAAATGCTTTCAGGCATCAGACAGATATAGAAATAAGTGTCTGCTATTAAAACAGTAGGAAACAGTAGGCTCTGTGACAGAACTGGAGAGTATGGGTCTTCTTTGAAGACATTCAAATTCAACATNTAATGATACAGTGATTGGTTACACTGTTCAGCTGCCAAAAAGTTACCTTCCTTTAGTTCTTTCAAATGCTTTAGGGACTGTCATGTGTCTGGGTCCTGGACACTTGTCACCAGTGAAAGATGATGCCCTCAGGCATCAAGTCACAGCCAGAACCCATCACCATATTCCTTGCTGAAAAGCCATTCCCAGAAATACTGCTTAGAAAGTAAGTTTCTCAAAATGGAACTAATCCAAAATGTATTGCTGTTGTTACCTATTGATGTGTAAGCTATAAATGTTTGTTTTTTGTAAAGTTGTTTCCATTAGCTTTCTGTCCCAACCATCGGTATTTCAAAACTTATTCGATAGAGCTATAAAAGTTAGAACAACAACGATCATAACTTTCATTATTGAACATGTAATATTATATTCCAGATATCCTTTGGTGTAATATTTACAACAACCCCAGTGTTAGGGGTTATTATTATTTCCATTTTACAAATAAAGAAACTGAAATGGAAGACAAGTAACTAGCCTTCACAGCTATCAATGAAGTCAAATTCAGTTTTAGGTTTTAATTTTAGAGTCCTACTAATCAAAACATAAATATTATTTTGCTCATTAAGACAGCCAGTTTATCCTCAGTACTCAAAGCAAGGTCAAATCTGAAATGCTTTCAGGCGTCAGACAGATATAGAAATAAGTGTCTGCTATTAAAACAGTAGGAAACGAGTCACTAGATTCAGCTGCATGACAGCAATTTGCTCTCTCATACCACTATTTGCAGCCCCATCTATGCTACTCAAGGGGGAACAGAGGTAAAGGCATTGGTAAGTCATGTTTCCACAGAAATCCAGGCCAAAAAGTACATCAACCATAGCATGTAATAATGATACAGTGATTGGTTACACTGTTCAGCTGCCAAAAAGTTACCTTCCTTTAGTTCTTTCAAATGCTTTAGGGACTGTCATGTGTCTGGGTCCTGGACACTTGTCACCAGTGAAAGATGATGCCCTCAGGCATCAAGTCATGGCCAGAACCCATCACCATATTCCTTGCTGAAAAGCCATTCCCAGAAATACTGCTTAGAAAGTAAGTTTCTCAAAATGGAACTAATCCAAAATGTATTGCTGTTGTTACCTATTGATGTGTAAGCTATAAATGTCGGTTTTTTGTAAAGTTGTTTCCATTAGCTTTCTATCCCAACCATCGGTATTTCAAAACTTATTCGATAGAGCTATAAAAGTTAGAACAACAACGATCATAACTTTCATTATTGAACATGTAATATTATATTCCAGATATCCTTTGGTGTAATATTTACAACAACCCCAGTGTTAGGGGTTATTATTATTTCCATTTTACAAATAAGGAAACTGAAATGGAAGACAAGTAACTAGCCTTCACAGCTATCAGTGAAGTCAAATTCAGTTTTAGGTTTTAATTTTAGAGTCCTACTAATCAAAACATAAATATTATTTTGGTCATTAAGACAGCCAGTTTATCCTCAGTACTCAAAACAAAGGTCAAATCTGAAATGCTTTCAGGCATCAGACAGATATAGAAATAAGTGTCTGCTATTAAAACAGTAGGAAACAGTAGGCTCTGTGACAGAACTGGAGAGTATGGGTCTTCTTTGAAGACATTCAAATTCAACATTTTTAACACTGTAGCAATCAAACTAAATACATCTAGTGGCCAGATTCAATCCATAGACAATGTGTTTAAAATTCTCAATCTCTAAATTGATTATTTAAAAGAAACATCAGCCACAAAGTATTTTTGGAACATTCTTTACTACATATAAGTACTGAATATGACTAATAGAAATAAAGCAGATTTGAAAATCGAAGAGAGTAAAATTCTTTCAGGAAAGAGAAGATTAGAAATGAATATCACTATGATTACAAAGGACTGCTATAGTTTAATTTATAGAAAAGTCAATAGTAACCAAGAATATTAAAAAATAAAATAACAGAGAATAACAGTTGACTCATAAAATAATAATATATTTTATTATTTGAAAACAAATTAAAGTGATATAAGCAGTTCAGCATATTTTCAACCACCAAGAAAGAACTTATTGGTGAGGGGGCGGAGGTGAGAAAAAGGGAAAGTTGTTAAGAAAGCAACTAATACATATTAAATGCTTGCTATGTCCCATGCTTTCTACTAGGGGGTTCATCCATTTTAAGAATACCAATGAAAAGATAAAATAATCTTAACAATAGTTTATAAATCTCATAGTGTCAAAAAGCCAAAACCACTATTAAAAATTAGGAACATATATAATTACAACAATAAAACTATCATTAATTAGCTTGTCTCTTCCTATAATATCAGAGCATGTAACTAGAGGACAAGTCACTACAGAATTTTGAGTTCTGAGTGCAAATTATTTGCATTAACATGTTGCTACTGCAAAATATTTCACAAAAGTACTCCATAAACTGACAATAATATGCAGTTTATAAAATTTAGAAAGAGCTGCCTTTTTCTATAGCTGCCTTTTTAATACCAAAATATTAGTACTCCAAATTTTATAGACTATTAGCTAGTAGTAGACCTGACCAACATCTTCATTTTACGTGATCTTTGCATAAATGATACTTTTTTTCATAATAATATAAGCCATCAGAGGCCCTGGCAGGTTTCCTGAGGTTAATGGTTGTTGGCATCAAGATTGTGAAAAGCAAACTAGGTTTGGGAATTTTCCAAACTAAAGAAATTGTGGGAGGCTTCTTGGATACTCACGACAGCAGAGTAATAAGTGTCAAAAAAAGACGACTGGGGAAGGTACCGAGTTATCTGGGGAAAAGGTTAACTTTTCATTGCCAAAAGAGAAATATGAACAAAGTATAAAGTAGAATATTATTATAGAAAAAATAGATGTATGAGAAATAATAATCTTCTCTTTTCAAATTATTACATGTTACTCGATAAAAATAACAACCAAAAAGAGATTTTACAAAAAACTCCAATCCAACAAGAGAACTCAATCAGATTTTTTTAAATTGTGTCAATATTTTTATTTGACTGTATATTTCAAAATACTGCTGTAAACTTGATTGGTCATTTAATTAGCAACTTGCAGCTAGATGCCAATGGCCAAGATGCAGGTTTTAAAAAGCAAATGTAAGAGTCCAGGATATAATGCCCCCAAATACAAAGGACTGTTGAGCTGAAAACAATTAAGAAGCAGCAGATGTAGGAAACCTCTTTGCCCTCCCTCTGTTTGTCTAAAAGCAGAACACAGATTTACAAAGACAAAAGGTTTCGTGTCCACCCCCTCCACCAGGTAGGTAACAAAGGTAACCACTGAAGACAACTCCAGACCCTTATCATCTGGAGAAGGTACCAGAAGAATCCACATTGACAAGCTTTACTAACTAACCTATATGTGACATTTATTTGCCTTTCTCCACGTTGTTGCCCTTAGAGGCTCAGAGTCCTTTTCCTCTGTCATGTGACTCAAAGTCCTTTTCCTTTGTTTTGTCAGTTCTCAAAAAATTTACTGTTCTTTGCTGAAGATGCTATATAAACTGGAATTCAAAGCAACCTCTTTGAGAACAACTCATTCCCTAGGTGTTTCCCACGTATATTTGAAATATACATATTAATGAACTTCTGCTTGTTTTCCTCTTGTTAATCTGTCTTCTGTTATATGGGTTTATTCCAACTAAGAATTGAGTTTTGAAGAAAAAAGTTATTATTCTTCTCCTACACAAACATTCCCATGGAAAGGAAAGCCCTCCTTCCTCCATTTTTCTGAGTGAAAATAATATATTTTATTTTGAATTAGACAAATCAAAGGAAATCAAGCAAACCTAGTCTTGAATCCCTGCTCTACCTCTTGCAAGCTATATGACTATAGACTGAAACCCTATGAGTCCTAAGTTCTTCTTTAATAAAATGGAAATGGTGAAAATTATCTTATACAGTCACATAGACTAAAAGAGAAAACAAAACTTATCACAATGTGTGGCCTTCACTAATCAGTGTGTCGGTTTTTTGTAAAGTTG
>NW_007729406.1:65473-67973 GCF_000696425.1 Galeopterus variegatus | reverse complement strand
AGCCCTCCTTCCTCCATTTTTCTGAGTGAAAATAATATATTTTATTTTGAATTAGACAAATCAAAGGAAATCAAGCAAACCTAGTCTTGAATCCCTGCTCTACCTCTTGCAAGCTATATGACTGTAGACTGAAACCCTATGAGTCCTAAGTTCTTCTTTAATAAAATGGAAATGGTGAAAATTATCTTATACAGTCACACAGACTAAAAGAGAAAACAAAACTTATCACAATGTGTGGCTTTCACTAATCAGTGCTGAAATTCATGTGTGTATTTATTCATGCAATAAGTGTTTTTTGAGAGCCACTATAGGCCAGACCTTGTTCTCTGTGCTGGGGATACAGTGATAAGTAATTCAGAAGAGATTCCTGCCTTCATGGAATTTGCATTCTGCTAGGAAAAGCAGACAATAAATAAATAAGCAAATGCATAATATAATTTTGAATAATGATAAGTGTTTTAAAAAGTAAATCAAAGTAAGGGGATAGAGAACAAAATGAGAAGAGTGGGAAGGCAGGATTCTTTCTGATGGGATAATGGAAAGCTACTCTGAAAAGGTGACATCTGAGCAGGGGACCTGAATTATGTAAAGGAGAGAGCCCTGCAAAGTCTGGGAAGAGAGCATTCCAGGGAAAGGAAAGAGCAAATATTAAGTGCTTTGATTCTAGAATGCATTTGGAAAGATTGAAAAGAAAGCCAGTGTGGCAGAAGCATAGTGGATGGAAGGAGAGCAAAATGAGCTTATTGTAGTAGCCCCTGGCCAGGTTGTGAAGGTCCATGTGAAGGGATGTGGTTGATATTCTAAGAATGATGTGAAGACCATTACATGGTAAAAGCAGAGGAGTGGCAAAGTTTGGGTGGTGTGAGGAAAATAGAGTGGTTTAGTCAGGCCCCCTCACCTTAGGTCTGGTTGGGGGTGGTGCAGCACATTCTTTGTAAACAAGTTGTGTGGGGATGGACTTAGTGTGCATGTGCGCCCGTGTATTTTTAGCTTGTCGCTATTCTTGTATGTTTCTTCAGAGTGTGTGAAGCAGCAGTTCTGAACTGCTGGTTGGCAAAGCTCACATCTAAAATAAAGCCTATTGTTTCTTCACCCATGGCTCCAATGACCATTTCCTGTTACCTAGCTCGTAGACCTGCATGTGAAGGGTTTGTGACCCAGTTTGGACAATGGGCTTGAGGGCTGTGAGCTTCAGCCCTAGCTCTATAATCGGCGTTGTTGGCAGGATTATAAGCAGGTATGGAAGCCAAAAGCCCTTGGGAGAAGGAGGAAATGTGGCTACTTTTGAATATGTTGTGCCCTGTGGCCACTTTCCTGTTAACCGGGATCTGGTTGCTGCTCACTATACTGCAAGGCAGCATGTGCCAGACACTACAGCAGAAAACCCTTTGGGAGGGGGAGGAAATGTGGTTATCCTTGAGCATGTGGTGCCCAGTGGCCACTTTTCTGCTGACCAGAGCCTGGCTACTGCTCACTATGCTGCAAACTGATCGAGATCTGAAGAAGAAAGCAAAATTGTTGGAAGCACAGGTAATTGTCCTGGAGGATGATGTGCAGCAACTGGCCATCCCTGCTTCTCACACCAGGGAAGATGACAAACCCAGTGGTAAATTGGAGGAGACTGTGTGTCTCCAGGCATGACCTGTCACCTATCAGAAAGTGAAACATGAGCAGCCTATGGGACCAGGTAGACAACTGGTGGGCAATACACAGGTGACCCAATTCACCACCTATGTCCTGTATACCCAGGTTGAATTAGTTGACTTGGGGAGACAGTTTCAGCAGAAACAGGGGGAGCCCCTGGCTGCTTGGTTGCTATGATTATGGGATCTAGGGGTAGATAGTATGGTATACTCTGGTGAGGAGATGGAGAAATTAGCCTCCATCACCATGCACCCATCCTTGAGGCAGCAGCTACAGAATAGCCGTGGATATGCACAAGGGCCAGGTAATCACTCCTTAATGGCATGGGTGAATGCAGCTGCCCAAACTGTGTGGGTGAATGCTGGAGAACTGCCCAAGATTATTAGTAAATAGCAAACATATGCTGAGTTGGTACAAATAATTCGGGAGATAGGGATGTAGCAGTCCATGTTTAATCTGAACACTCATGGCTCAGATAATGAAAACTTTACAGGCAGCATGAGAGACATAGTGCTGCAAAATGCCCCCCATCAACATCCTTTGGATCACTGATGGTCATACTAGTCCCATACATTGGTCGTCCTATACATGAGGTAATGACCATGACAGCCAGCTTGGGGGTAGAGGATAGGAGACAAACAAAAGGGGTCCAAAAGGTGGCTAAGACTTTGCAAACCCCCAAGAAATGGTCGGGATTTTATCCTAAATGGGACCAAGCAAGACTAGCTGTAAGCAGATGTGGCTTGACTTTCTTGCAGCAGGGGTTGATAGCAAGAAAATTGACCAGCAGCCAAATGCAGTTCTGTTTGCCTTGTGGCAGCAATTGTGCCCTGAACAGTGTTTTACTAAACATCTG
>NW_007729406.1:63293-64219 GCF_000696425.1 Galeopterus variegatus | reverse complement strand
CAGTGGACCTTTCAAGTATTGCCCCTAGGTTATCTGCATAGCCCAACTATCTGTCAGAGTTTAGTGGCTGGGGACCTAGCCAAGTGGACTAGGCCCAGCATGGTTACAATGTTTCACACAATTGATGACATGTTGCTAACCTCTGATTCTCTTGCAGATTTAACCCAGGCAGCTCCAATGCTACTAAGTCATTTGGAACAATGTGGGTGGGCTGTGAATACAGCCAAAGTGCAAGGACCTTAGCTGCCAGTCAAATTCCTGGAAGTGGTCTGGTCGGTTAAGACAAGAGTCATTCCAGAAGCTATTCAGATAATGTATGGTACCAATAACCCTTCTGTCTTTTTGCCCATAGCATTCTGGCTGTGGGCACCAGAGTCGACTGGATACATACATACATTCGCATGATCTTCTACTGAGTATGCATTAAATTTCCAATCAGTATGACTACAGGATTCCCATGGAAAAACACACCAATGATGACTACTGACTGGACATGTGTGGCTAAAGGACAGAACTACAGGACAAGCCTTAAGAACCAGCCTTAAGGCATATTGAACAGACAATAGGTGATATAAATGTAAGGGTCATTTATCCTTGCTAAGGGAACATTATGGAAGATTCTGAATGCATAGATTGTACAGCGAGGGACCCTAAAGGGGTGGATTGTGAGGAAAATGGAGTAGTTTAGTCAGGCCCCATTGCCTCAGGTCCAGTTGGGGGTGGTGCAGCACATTCTTTGTAAATAAGTTGTGTGGGGGTGGAGTTAGTGTTATTTTTAGCTTGTCGCTATTCTTGTATGTTTCTTCAGAGCGTGTGAAGCAGTGGCTCTGAACTGCTGTTCAGCAGAGCTGCATCTAAAATAAAGCCTGGGGCCGGCCCGGTGGCGCACTGCTACAGTGCGCCGCTTGGGAGCACGGCGGCGCTCC
>NW_007729406.1:60151-61592 GCF_000696425.1 Galeopterus variegatus | reverse complement strand
AAAAAAATGTGTGTTTGTCCCTTCAAAAATATATTTTTACTATCTGAAGAGACACAAAATGAAAGGTGAATGAAAGAATAGTGTCATGTGGATAATTCTAAATTCTTAAATGTTTAGAATAAATTTATATATCTGGATACACTGTATTTATTTAACTAAAGAAAGAAACCATAAGACCTTAATCACATGCATCAATGAATAGGAAACCAACTGCAAATTACCTAATTTGCTGGATTAAAAATATGGAAATAGGGCCAGCCCGGTGGCACACTGGAGAGTGCGCCGCTTGAGAGCGCGGCGGCGCTCCCACCGAGGGTTCGGATCCCATGNAAAAAAAAATATGGAAATAAGGGCAGTTTTAAAACTAAAGCTTGTACCTTAACAACACATCATCATACAATAAATCATCATACAATAAATATGTTAAAAGACTAATCCAACTCCTACTCCAGAATGTACCAAAAACAGTTGTCCAAAGCAACACATAATTTGAGCATTGCTAGAATGTGCCTCTATCACCGCCCATTAGCAAGGAGCTCTTGGATGGATGTCTGATTTGAAAACACCACCCCTGTTGGAAGCCAACATCCTCTATAGCAGCTGGATAATAGGCAAGGGAGATAAAGGCTAAGTAGCTGATAGGCTAGATCTGTGGCCACATGCCCTCAAAAAAGTCAATCTCTTGAGACCCTGGACAGAACCACTTAGTAGTAGCAGCATTACATACAGACCAAAGTGGAATACTCTTGCCCACACAGATCTGGGAAAATCCTTCAGGGCTTAAGTGGCCCCATCTCTAACCTAAAAAACAGGTTCTTAATTAAGTTATCTAGTCCTTGAATTTATCTAGCTGCAGATATACCTTTTGGAAAATTATACNGGCTCCAAGGACCTTTTCCTGTTACCTAGCTTGCAGACCTGCGTGTGAAGGGTTTGTGGCCCAGTCTGGACAATGGGCTTGAGGGGTGTGAGCTTCAGCCCTAGCTCTACAGGTGGCAATGTTCCCTGAATCAGGTTTTTCAATCATTAACCCTAATTATTTTGTGTATGTTTCTGAAATCTGGGAGGGATGACTGAAGTTTGGAGGTGACAACCATTTACTGGCATGTTGTCCATTAAATCAGGTATCAATAAGTGTATTGTACTTACATATAATGTCTATGTTAGAGGATTTATTAAATCAGGCATTCATAAAAATGTAAAACTTATGTATAGTGCCTATACTGTACGTAAACAACATTTGCCCTAAAGTGGAAACAGTAGCAACAAAACATCTAAAGAAAACAAATTTTTGAAATTTATAAACAAGTAACTGTGATACTTCATTCCCTCTTTTTCATGCTGAGAAATCTATTAGGTGACTGATGTGAAAGAATTCAAAGAAAATTTTCAACAACATTAACAAACACATGTACAATAGACTTCTTCAGTTTTAAAAAAA
>NW_007729406.1:57392-58811 GCF_000696425.1 Galeopterus variegatus | reverse complement strand
GTAGCTGATAGGCTAGATCTGTGGCCACATGCCCTCAAAAAAGTCAATCTCTTGAGACCCTTGGACAGAACCACTTAGTAGTAGCAGCATTACATACAGACCAAAGTGGAATACTCTTGCCCACACAGATCTGGGAAAATCCTCAGGGCTTAAGTGGCCCCATCTCTAACCTAAAAAACAGGTTCTGAATTAAGTTATCTAGTCCTTGAATTTATCTAGCTGCAGATATACCTTTTGGAAAATTATACTCTTAAAAACTGACGGCAAACTGCAAATAAATGCATTCCAATAATTTTAGGAAATTAAGGATAAAGATCCTTTCAGACAAGGAACTAAACATCTGATGTAGCATTCTCAAGTTAAAAGGAGATCAACTCTATGGTTATTATGTTGTATGCTTTAAGCTACTGTTTATGCAATAATAAGAGCATAATAATAATAATGTTAATTAAACAATTCATCCTGTGCAGCATTCTAAACCTTTACATATTTTACCTCATTTTATTAGCAAAATGTCTCTCTGGAATAGCACTGCACAAAAGCACATGATGGGCTGGATGTATATTGTTGAAAATGCATCATCCAGACATTGTATACAATTCTTAGGAAAACCCTAAAAACTATTAGCACACATCTCAACATTCCTTGGAATTAACTACAATGCTGACTTAAAACCACCTACAAGATATATAGTTCTAATATATATATTTCTTCTTTATTCATCCCTAGTTGGAATTTAATTTTTTAAAAATCACATTTAAGTCATTAGGAAAGAAAGACTTTATGCATGGCTCATTAAAGCACAGTAATACACATGGTGATTAGTTCATTAACCTCAATGAGCTCAGAACAGAAAAGGGCAAAGATGCTGACCCAAATCATGTTCTTTTGTTCATTCATTCACTCATTCATTCAGCAAGTTTACCATATCTGTACTATTAAAAACAGGAGGAGCATATCTGACTTTGTTGTTATTATAAGCTTAGGGGGGAAACATAATTACCCACTGATCAAGCATAACATTTTGAATTACCTTGAAAGTGCCTGGGGAAAAAGTAATTCCTCTATTAGACAATCAGGCAGTATAACACATTGCAAAACATAACAGTTGTTTGTTAGTTTGTGTTTGGCAAAACAGCATTTTTCCTTTGCCTGCTCTGAGTGTGTGATATACAAAAGACAAATTAATGTGGTTCTTTTGCATTTTGTAGTTAAACATGTGTGATATACACTGACACATTTAAGAACACTTTTTTCAAGGGTGCCTTCTAACTCATTTAAAGATAGCAACTCTGAGAATTGATAATATTATATAAGACCCAACTAAAAATATTTATTCAGTACCACATCCTGTCACTAGCAGTAGAAACAAGAGATATTTTATGGGCGAGCATGGTAGTTGCCCTCCATGGTTTCAGC
>NW_007729406.1:34309-56869 GCF_000696425.1 Galeopterus variegatus | reverse complement strand
TACCGGACCGGGGACCGGCAACAGGATCGCAACCCTCGGTGTTGCCCCCGTGCCTCGCTCAACCAGTGAGCGGGAACCGGTCCGCATGTGGGATCCAAACCCTCGGGTGGGAGTGCCGCCGCGCTTCCCAAGCGGCACACTATCCAGTGCACCACTGGGCCGGCCCCTACACTGACACATTTAAGAACACTTTTTTCAAGGGTGCCTTCTAACTCATTTAAAGATAGCAACTCTGAGAATTGATAATATTATATAAGACCCAACTAAAAATATTTATTCAGTACCACATCCTGTCACTAGCAGTAGAAACAAGAGATATTTTATGGGCGAGCATGGTAGTTGCCCTCCATGGTTTCAGCCTCAAAAGACTCATTTATTGTCTCAGCCTGAATGATTCCTATAACTACCTATTTTGAAAAATAGTACTTGCTATTATTTGTCCTCAAGCGACCTCCTGCAAGCTTTAAGATTCGTAAACGTCAGTATTCTAAAATTTGGTGTGCTTGTTTATACTCTAATTACATGTATTTGGTGTGCCAGTTTGTATCCAATTTAGAGTGTATTCAGTAAGTATACAGACTGCAATCATATTTCCTTCAAGTCATCACTTTTTATCAGTCCAGTTGTGAAAATCACTCTAACCTTGATTGATTTGGCTCATCTCTGAGCATTTCTTACACCAGTATGTCTTTTTAAAGTGGCAGCTACCCTACACAAGACCTTCCAAATGCACATAGTTCTGGTTTTTGTTTAAGCTAGAGTAATGTTCAAAGAACTTTAGAAAAGCTATACAGACAGGGACCTAAATAAATATTTAAGATTGTTTACTACCATGGTAGTAAGTATTCACATCCTGTTATTTTAAAATATTCAAAACAAAAATAGATCTTCTTTGTAAGAAGCTAACTTCCTACTATATTGTAAACCCCTGAAAAGGAAGCCATAAGTTTTTTTACAGTCTCAATACATTTTTCAAGTTAAATTTGTATTATTCATATTATTTTAAAACAAGCATAGTATATATTCCAAAAAGAATTCAAAATGTTCATTTTAGCCTTAAATGTCAACTACATTAGTAGTAAATTTAACTATTTGAAATTTTACTGATCTCTAAGACAGCATTATTTTTTCAAATACAAAATGGGAGATGAATAAAATGTCCAATAGCTACAGAACAAGAAGAAAGGAAGTCAATGAACTGGACGCTTTCCAGGCTACATCATCACTGCCTCTCTATCCCCTCCTTATCCTCCATCCTTAGCTGGCTATGAAATTATCTACTTATGGCCCACAAAGAGAACAATGTAACTAAAAATATGTCAATGGTACTGACCTTTTATAAAGGAAAGACTCCTTACAAAATGGAAAACAGAACTCATTTGATAAAATAATTAAGAAAAACCTAATGGAATTTTGGATTTAAATGAAAGCCGTGAGATTCTAAAAGTAACATTGGATTAATGAAAACTACTATGACCTTCTCTCAAAATAAGTGCATACTTCTGAGAAGCAATTAAAAGAGCTCACAAAATGTACACTACATAGCTAATGCCACAGAATGCAAGTCAGAGGAATTTACAGGGTAATAACAAAAATCTCTAATAAGTTGTTGCACTTGAAAAGGCAAAAAGACGATCAATGGGGTTAATCACTAGACTGTAAAGTATAAAATATTTGCTATAACGAAAACTAATTAAACCCATAAAGCTTTGGTAAAGGCAATCCTGATAGGGACTAACAAAGTACAGGACCTCATGTAGAATCTAAATTCCTTCAGGCTCACTTCTCTTCCTTGGGGAAGGATGACAATCCACCACAAAGGTTGCCAGGTTAGTAGGGAGAATAGGGATGTGCCCAGGACTTGGCAACTCTGCTGTCAGTGACTCTCCCTATGTGAGCCTGACACTCATGTACCTCTGTCCTTCCCTTTCTCAATAGCATGTCGTGGGGAGCAGAAAATCATACGTTAGCATCTGGGTGATGATCGAAGTGATCCTCCACTCCATAAACTTTTTTCCCTCTATCTCTTGTATTTATTTATTTTTAATTGACACACAATAATTGTACATGTCTATGGGGTACACACAATAATTGTACATGTCTATGGGGTACATTTCAATACATTATCTCTTGTATTTATTTATTTTTAATTGACACACAATAATTGTACATGTCTATGGGGTACATTTCAATACATCCCATAAGTTTTACTGACACACATAAGAGTTACGAAAATGCATCTTTGCTTGCTACTCAACAATCCGCTCCTTATCAAATGAAATAATTTGGCACAGGAGCTCAAATTTTGGACTAACTATTATTCTGGATAAATCTGCATAAAATAGCTTCCTCCCAAGTTTTTCTGTGAGTAAGAAAGGATGTTTGCCCTCAGGTGTAGATTCAAGTGAAGTATCTTCATGTGCTTCCTCGCATTTCCCACATCCTCTGAGGGCTGTGGTCTAAACGGAATGTAGTTAGGGCACCAGCCTTAGGCTCCAATTCCTACTAGGAATCTTCCTTACAATATGGCAAAAGCCCTCACGTGTAATTCCCAATACTCTGCTAAAAATAGTAGAGAGATCTGCTAGAGTTGGAGCCCAAAGGCTACAGAGAAATGCATAGACAGAGAAGGCTACTTCTTATCTGCCAGAATTCAAATTTCTCAGTGTTGAGCAAAATTTAGAGAAGAGATAATAATTTAGTTGAAACCTAAAAACAAAATGGAAACAAGGCTATCGCAATTAAGCAAAGCACATTCTTTTGAAAAATATAATATTATTTCATTTTCCAGATAATATGCATTCTCTGCAGGAAAAAAAAAAATAGAAAACACTGCTTAGCAAAAGAAAAAAATGCAAAAAATGACTCATACACTCATTGTCCAGAGACAAGCACTAGTAACATGTTAATATATAATATTCTAGGCTTTTTTGTACAGCTTAAAACTTTTTTAACAAAATGGAATAAGACCATACATACTATTTTACATCCTTTTTCTCCCCACAAGAACATCTTTTCATACCAAAATTATACAGTTAACTCATTTTTTAAAAGATTGCATGATATGCAAAATTATGTGGTTATCTTAATTTGCTTATTACAACATTCACCAAAGCATCTTCTGTGGAACACGTATTCCACGGAATGTAGTTTAAGTGCATAAAGAGGACTGTAGCATGCTACATCTCCTAAATATGCCATCATGGGAGTCTTTTTTAAGGGATCTCTCAGAATTAATGATCCTCAGAGCACATTTTGGGAAACATTCTCTAGGGTGAATTCAAGCACTGATTTGAGTCAATGCTAAGAGTATTGGACCCTGATTTTAGGGAAGGGAGTTACCAGTGGAAGGAATGATGAGATCCAGGAGTTCTTGTCTCAGTGTGAAATTCTAAAGGCCATGACTTACCTCTAACTGGGCAAAAGATCCCCTGCAGCTCATGCTTCTCTAGGGGAGATAACAGGTAAGGATTTGAGGCCAATGATTTTGCAAGTAAGAAAAGGAATTTTTCCTCATCTTTCCTCTATTCATAATTCTCAGAAACTCAATGGGGATGTCTTCAGTCATGGTACATTGCCAAGTCAGAAGAGTGAAGCCCTAAACTACTCCCTGGAGAAACAGCCAACTAACCTCTTCCTCAGATCGCAGTGCTGCAGCAGGTGGCAGAACAGGAATTGAGACTCAGAGATTCGGGAATCCAACTGTTCTCTTCCTTTGTGGAGATGACTAACATCTGGTGTAGATCAACAGAACATAGTGAGAATGTGTGTGGGGAAATGGCAGGCTCACAATGGGATTCTAAACAGAAAGTGCCCTTCTTGTGAACAAAATCCCACATGCAAGACAAAGCTCCTGAACTGGAGAAAATTTTGATCTCTGCCTGTGGTAGTCATCTAGAATTAAAAGCAAGAGGGATCCATTCTGAAAGTCAGTGCAGGTTCCCTGGGGACCCTGAAGCTAAGAGTGAAGCTCCAGACGTTGGTGGAAATACCTCATGTGGAGAACGCGGTAATAATACACTTCTGGTGCCAAGGCAGTCTGGCCTCAGAGTAGGAAGGGTTTGTATGTAAAGGGTTTTGGTTTTAGTTCAATTCAGGTATTTTTCAGATGTAGAGATTTCTTACCCCAGCCTTTTATTTTTTCCTTCTATCTGTGTTCTCAGTCAAAGCTGAGAGACTAGCGTATGAATTTTAGAGAAACCAGAATCTTAGACAAAGGTGCTGGGAAAAGATACTGACATCAAAGTAGCATAGATTACCCAAGATCCATGGAAAGCAGAAGCTTTAAAAAGGCAAGATTTCAGGGGAGAATCCATGACAGAAAGGACTTCTGTGAAATGCTAACTAATGTCTGCAGGAAAGCAGTAAGAAAGCTCTGAGATCCTAAAAGAACTTTTAAAATACAGACAAAATTCAAGGCCAGTTATAACCATGAGGTGCTGTGCTAATCCAAATAAAAGTTATAAACTTCAGTAAGTCTTCATTCAGGTCAGAATCGGGGTACCAGGGACTTGGGGTCAAAGGATGAAAGAAAGCCAAATCAAAGGGATCTACATATATGGTTTAAGCAGGGGAAAAAATGGTAAATACTAATACTATGTGCTAGGCACTATTCAAATTGCTTTACAGATAGGAGCTATTACTGTTCCCATTTTTGCAGATGAGAAAACTGATGCATGGTGAAATTAAGTAAATTGTCGATTATACCACCACCAAGGCAGGGTAGAGATTCCAGCCCAGGCTGCCTATCTCCACACCCTGAAGAAGAGAGGCTTAGAAAAGACCTCAGAACTGAAGTAACACCTCTGCATGTTTCTATTTTGCAAGAAGATTGAAGTGTTTTCATGACCTCTGTAAAAGAGGAGATATTCTGCACAGGTAGTACCCAATTTCTCACCCCCACCCCCCATTCCCAGGTACAGTGAGCTCTGTAAAGCCACTCTGTGAGCCACTGTGCTAGGAGGTGACGTCTCCAAGAGCAGAGTGGAAATGGCAGAAGATCTGGCTTCTGCATGGAGTGCTCTTATGGAGGATGTACCTCTCTGATGATGTCATTTCCTCATGGTGGCTACTCTTAGCGTGACCAACTCGTCCTGGGTTGTCTGAGACTTTTCCAGTTCTAGCCCTGAAAGTCCTGGACAAACCAGAATGGTTAATCACCCTAACTTCTATAAAACTGTTGTGGCAAAAGACACTTAAGTTTGTTACCCTCTTGGAAGTCAGAATGAGGCTCAAGGAGAAGTAAACAAATTCAGAAAAAGGATTTCCTTTGTGATCCATTGTAATTCACAGGATAAGATATCAGACCAATTCCACCCAAATGGGATCACACAGGAGATGTCCAGTAGCAGTAGCAGTACATGCTGACTGGGAACATGGATTTGCATGTATTTCATGGGTTAACTGTCTCAGAACCAGGCAGGCTATGTTGAAGATATTACCACAGTGTAGAAGAGTCGTGCAAGGTGGGTGTTTTCTAGACAATGAAACAGAACTGACAGCTATGCATGTAAACCTGCCATTCCAATGTTTGCCTGTGAGAGGTATTTGTCTAGTACACAAATGAACAGAGGATCCCAGGGCAATTCACTTACCCTGTTTATTAGAAACACTGTATCTAAATGAATACCTCTCCATTTCAAGAAAGAATAGTCAGAAACCACAGCAAAAACAGTTTGGTAAAAATGCTGCAAAACATGTGAAAAGTAATATACTGAGGATTCAGAACTCTTAGGATGCCACAACTCTGTGAATATATAAAAAGTCAGTAAATTGTACACTTTAAATGGGTAAATTGTAGGGTGTGTAAATTATATTTCAATAAAGCTGTTTTACAAAAAAGAGAAATCTTAAGCTGGAAAAAGATGTGGCATCTAAAAAGCACAATGTGAAAAGTAATATACTGAGGATTCAGAACTCTTAGGATGCCACAACTCTGTGAATATATACAAAGTCAGTAAATTGTACACTTTAAATGGGTAAATTGTACGGTGTGTAAATTATATTTCAATAAAGCTGTTTTACAAAAAGAGAAATCTTAAGCTGGAAAAAGATGTGGCATCTAAAAAGCACAAAAAAAAAAGAAGAAAAACTTTAAATCGTAAAAAGACAAATGCAATGACATTAAGAACAAGAAAAAGATGCCAACAGATATAAGAAGAGGAAGAAAATTGGTAAACTGGGTGTTGATCTCATGAAGTTAGGAAATGAACAACTGAAAAATCTTAAGGAAAATTAGAGTGAAATTCATAAGGATAAAAGCCACAAACAATTCAGTAGAAAGCAGATGAGAATCTATAAGTAATTAACCTTCTGATTATTTATCATTTCTTTTCTTACTGTATGACACACAAAAAAAGTTAAATCCATTTTCACCAAATTTGGATAGATGTACATTTGAAATGTGTAATTCAAAATACAGCCTATGTCACATAAGCATAATGCATTTGGTGTGTGAGTGGGGTTGGGGGCACCACAAAACACACACAGAGACATTTTTAGCAGCAGCAGAGGGGAGATACCACAACACGACTATGTGACTGCCATTTGCATTATAACATAATGGACACCAAAAAAACAATAGTTCCAAAAACTATAAACCCAACTCAAAAATAATAAGAGTAGACTCTTCAAACAATAGGCAGAGATTTGCAGTTAAGTTGCTTCTCACACGGGTGATTCTGTGTAGCACCCCAGAGAAGCAGGATTTGTTGACCTGTGCTCTAGACATAAGAACTAAAAATGTGGCATATACAAACCTTTGTTTCAAAGCTAGAAATTTTACAGTTCTGAATTAATTACTATAATTATAGAAAATTATTGTAACAGCCATGCTTTTTATTAAGTTTTATTTAATATGGTATTAATGATTCTCACGTACAGCTTCAGGTAATAAATACAATTGATAAATAAGTCCAAGAGCTGATTATTTAAAAATCCAAGAAAAATAAGTAAATTAAACTTTTACAAAGTTAATCATAAAAAGACCAAAAATAAGAGGTAGAAAGAGGATACAACAAAAAATATGGAAGAGATTCACATCATTTTTAAAGCATAAGGTAAACATGTAAATCTAATAATTTGGAAGATCTAGAACTTCAACATTTATTCCAACCACCTAAGCAGCTTGATAGAACAGGAGCACCTGACTCAGTAGGTCTGGGGTGGTACACACCAAAAAAAAAAACCCTCATTTTTAACAAGTTCCCAGGTGTTGCTGATGCTGCTGGTCTGGAAACTGTACTTTGTGAACCACTGATTTAGGCAAAGAGGTGCTATTTCTGGGAAAATATGAATAACTAAATGACTCAAGAAGTGAAAAACCCTAGAAATTCACATTACTGAGGAATTACTTTTTAAATGCTTCCTAAGGTAAAGAACTTACCTGTTGAATTATTTAAAATTATTAAGAAACAGATAATCCCCATGTCAGGGAAACTATTTCTGAGAGTTAAAAAATATAGAAAGTATCAAGTTCATTTGGAATCAGGTATAACCCTAAATGCAAAACCTGAAAAAGAGAAAGAGCTATAAGCCTGATGTTGTTCAACCTTTTACATAGTCATATAACCTTGTTCACATGTAATCTTACATGGGAAGCCAATTCATAAAGGAGATGACAGCAGAGATGCTCTCAACAAAGTCACTTCTCAACCCTAACATGGTGATCACATACCAGTCAACCACCTCTCCAGTCCAAACTCACATAGAAACATTGGCATCAAAATCCTAAGTAAAATACTAATAAGCTGATGCATAAAATAAACAACCAAATAAGTATTATCCCAGAAGTGCAGGTATACTTTAAAAACAGAACATCAATCAATATAAATCAAATCAACTGGTTTAATAAAAAAAAATTGATAAAACAATTATTTCCATTCAAAACATCTTTGTAAACTAAAAATAAAAAGTAACCTATTAATCATGATTGAGAATCTCAATCTTAAACTAACACCAACATGTATTATAGAGCTTTGGAGTTTTAAGTAATTTCTCAAGACTTCAAGACTTTCTTAAGACTTCCAAATTTGCTTAGATGGTTCTAGGGGCCAGTTTTATTAAGGCTGTAACAAGAAAGATGAACATAAAGTACAGAAGCATCTCTCAAAGACTGTTCCAGACAAGAACCTCTAGAAAGGGGGACCTTTCACTGGGGTTTGGGGAATTTGGAAGACCTCACTTTAGGTGAAGTTAAACTTGTTTCTCAGTGTCTTTGTTATACATTGTGATGTGCTACACGGCACATCTCAACCTGAATGACTACACACAGTATTCATTTTGAGAAACAACTTATAAAATACTTTGAAGAAATTCTATGATAGAGAATCTGATTAATTTTTCTAAAGTAAACATGTGGCAGGTGCAATTTCCTCCATTTTATCCTAAAGACTGATTGCCTTTCTCAGTGCTCACTGGCAGCAGAATCACTCGGTAATTCGGAGACCTCTGGCAAAAATTATGCTAGCAAGAGAAAGCAGTGAAATGCCATGAAGATTGTGTTTTTATATTACTTCTTTAAAATGCTGTAGACATTGTCATATTTGAAATCTTTCAGCATTTTCTTGACATTCCAGATGCTAACTAAAAGCTTTGGCGACTTCTAAGAAGTTCTGTCTGTATTTTCTTTAAAAGGTTTCCAGGTAACTCATGGAAATTTGTTTTATGACTCTCATGGCTCCTGACATTTTAAAATAAATATGATGTACTTATCATTTCATCTTTGCAGGTTGGGGGAGCCTTTCTCAGATGTTGTGAGGTGTATTACAGAAGCACTGAAAAAATTGTATATCTACTAAAAATTATTTCCCAAGTAACGATAAAGGTGAAAATTTTAGTATGTGTTGGTCCATATTCACTTTTCAGCTCTGTCAGGGAAATAATGCTTCTAAATTTTTCCCTAATGCATACAAACCTAAGATTTAAATTACTTCCAATATGCTTTGTTCATCCTCATGACACTTGGCAGGAAATGCTGACAATTTGGCATGTGTACCCAGGGTATTCGGTATACTTTGTGTACTCTTTTTTTTAATTAATATATATTGCCTACTTCAGTCACCCCTCCTGATAGTCTATTCCCTCTTCTAATTACTCTCATAGAAAAGAAATGTCTTAATATTAATTTTAAACTTCTTCTTAAGCAAAATCAGAATGCAGTACATAATTTGTAATTCCCTTTTGGAATTTAAACAGGCTTTTCCAACAATATTGTTGACCCTTTTATATACTTTTATGCTGTAGTCCAATCTTTTTTGGTTAGAGTTGTATTGAGGCAAGTTGCCCAATGTACAAACCACTCCTTGAAAGGAAGTATAATATTTAAGGAAGAAGTATTCATTCTTAACAGCTAATATTATAACATTTAATAATGCAATAAATGGTACCCCATTAATGTAAAATGTTTAGTTCACCTTTTAAACATGACTTTCTTCTAAGAAGTATGCTAACTTTTAGAGAACTCTATTTTACTTATGTGTTAAATCTTTTTCTATATGCCTATAATGGCTTAGGACATAAAGCTTTTTCAAGGGACTTTTTGGTTTGTTTCTGTTTTAGAATATTTATTAAGGCAAATGCAAAACTCCAAGAATGAAGAAATTATCATTCTTTCTTTGTATCTTGGGATAAAGATAAAGACCTAATAAATTCAAAAGAAAATGACTAAAAAGGCAAGTAACACTATGTTCAGTAATGTGGAAGGTACAAATGAAGAATAAAATATATCTCCCACCCCAAAAAAGCTTACTATCTACTTGAAAAGAGAATACTTAGAAGACTTAGAAAACAATAAGAGACAATATAAGGAAAAGAGTTCTGAGACCATAAATCTGAAGTAATGCCCTCTTTTCTAAGAGCAGGACCCACACCACTTAAGATAGTCCTCCATTGTGTGAAAGTTAGGCGGGAAAGTGGGGGTGGGACAGGAGGAGCTCCACTAACTGCAAAATTAGCTCATGTACTGTTGGCTTGCTTGCATTGGCTAATACCTCTTGGCGCGGTGATTGGGTGACCGAGTTGCTGCACTTGCAGCTTTAAAAACCAAGAACAAAGACGGTTCGGCGCCGCACCTTGAATTGGCTGGTGCAGTCTGGCTGCTGGAAATAAAAATCTTTTTCTCTTTTTCTATATCGGTCTCCAAGGGTGTTTTTTTTTCTCCCGACACCTATAACAAATCCATGTGGCTTTGTCACAGAACAGTATCTTTCTATTTCCTCATCTTTCTATCATGAGCAAAATAACCAAGTTTTTTAAAAATCTTGTTTTCAATTTTCTTTTTTCCCTTCTTTTTCTGTTGCCTGTTGCCTGTCTCTGTTCTCTGTTGCCACCACACATATGCACACATACACACACTCAGAAATATACTTTATTTTATACTAAGTTGGGTAGCATGCTTCTTCACACCTGCGCTTGGATTTCACTAAGGTATCACTTTTTTACATTGTTGGATAAATTTTAATCAAAAGATTCTCTCTCTCTAAGACAACCTGCATTTTGTTTATTTATTCATTCATTCAGCTAAAATGCATCATTTCTTCTGAATATATGTCTACATATATGTATATATGTGTGTATTTTCATAAATATGTGTGTATACACATACTTCTGTGGCCGTTTGTTGCTTCCCCAAAAGGCACCTTCTCCCCCTCCTTTCTCACTGTCAGAATTGTGATTTTTGTTCAGGGGCCAAGGTATTCCTTCAGTTCAGAAGGTGAACCTGGCCATTAATCTAAAGTATGTGGATGACAAGATGTGGACAATGAGATATAAGAGGAAGTGTGATGGGTGAAGGAAGGACTTAGGGACTTCCTCTCTATTAGGAGACAGGCATGGAGAAGTTTCTTGCCTTTGCCATGATGCCTGGAACTGCTGTAACTATCTTGCCACCATGAGGAGAAAACCAAGTAAACCACAGACACACTGTTTCAGGGCACAGGCATCGTTAAGCCCCAAACCAATGCCAAAAATGCCCTACTTCTTGATGAGTAAGAAAAATAAAATCCTCTTATTTAACACACAATTAGTAAAGCAGTTTTTTAAAGTCTAAAGCATTTAAAACTGATATAGCTCATCCCCATGTGAATTAAAATCTTACCGTTTGTTAAATAATTTCAAATTTCCAAGAGCATGAGAAAGAGCATTTTGGAAAACTGGGGACTTTTCCCAGAGTCCTATGTCATAGTACATAAATAGTTGTCTTTTATGACTTCTCCTAAGGTCATTTATATTACTAGAGCATCTGCCTTCTCTCAGCATATATTTATTGACCCTAGGTTTTAAACACACCAGGATAAGAGAAACCCTCAAAAAAGTGGCAGCTCTTTGCAAACAAAAGATGTGAAAAAGATAAAGTAACAAAGCAAAGTTCTGCAAACTGTGAATACTGACCACATGCTCAAGATCACCAGAGCTACGCACCAGTGTGGGGAGAACTATCAGTTGTATATAACTATGATAAGCCTCCTCTGAACAGAAGAAATTAATCACCACCGATGGCATCGTTCCAAAGCACAAAGAACTCACCTAGTGATCATCCTAAGATCTGTTTAAAAAACAAGGTGAATGCATATTGAGAACTTACTAAAAATTGGCTCCTTAGCCAAATGATCTGCAGCTCCTACCACAGTTGCATTCCAGCTTGTTTTTAAATGATATTTTAAATGTGGATAAAATATATCACAGCAAAAGCTATAAAGCTGCAATAAATCATTCTGAAAGCAAAATTCATAAAAATTTGCTTACATGAGCAATATGTCAGTAATTTAACTGTGGATCTTGTTCTTGACAGGTAGACACTATAGAATACATGATTCTAAGAAGAAAATAAAGACTTACTCTCATATTAACCAAGTGTACTCAGCATTAGACAGAACAGCGAGATACAATAGCAGTACAGTTACCACAAGGGAACCAACTACATTGATGCCTATTAAATTAATACAAATTGTCTGAAACATGAGCCATGAGAACAGTGGCTCCCACTGAACAAACTTTATTATGTCTTAGGAAAGATTAGGCAAAAAAAATTGCTATGCATGCAGAGTATACATTATGTATGCAAAAGTCTAAGATCATGAAATAAAAGTTTTTAAAAAGTTAACTTTAAGACCTGATTCTTCCATTAACTATTGACATTGTGAGAGTCACTTCACCACTCTGAGCTTCCATTTCCTCATGTTATCATGCAGCATTTCATCATGATTTGCAATTATTTAATTTATTGTGTTTTTGTTCATCTCCCTTAACAGAATATAAACTGAACAATAGTAAGGATCATGCTTGGATCAGTCTCTACAGTGTATCCCTCACCCTTTGTGGAGACTCAATAAAAATATTGAAAAAGTGACCTTATAAATAAAACCTAACTCAAAAGATTGTCTTAAGAACTAAATAAGATTGTTTGATGCCAAGTCTTCCATAAAATGTAAAGTACTGTAAAACCTAACTCATAAGATTGTCTTAAGAACTAACATAAATTTATTCTCTTATAATGCTATGGGTCAGAAATCGGTCTCTCTGGGCTAAAGTCAAGATGTTGGAAGTCTGGTTCCTTCTGGAGGCTCTGAAGGGTGAATCCAGTTCCTAGCCTTTTTCAGCTTCTAGTGGCTGCCTGCATTCCTTGGCTTGTGACCCCTTCCTACATCTTCAAAGTGCATCACTCCAATTTCTGCTTCCATCATCACATTGCCTTTTCTGACTCAGATCCCTCCTTTTATAAGGACCTCTGTGATTACATTAAGTCCACCTGAATAATCCAGAATAATTTCCCTACTTCAGGATCATTAACATGTTCACATATGCAAAGTCCCATTTGCCATATAAGATAAAAGATAAAATTCACAGGTTCCAGGGACTTGCATATGTGAACATGTTAATGATCCTGAAGTAGGGAAATTATTCTGGATCATTAGCCAGCCTACCATACATACATTATTTTATTCTCATGTCAGGATGAGGTAGGCCATCTCCACTTTAGGATGTACAGCTGTGGGGTAATGAGGTTAAGTGAGTCATGGGCAGTGTTACTAATTACAGTACTTCATTTCACTTTTTGTGAATTCAGCAAGAATTGACTGAAACATTTGACTGGCTAATACTGATATTATTTTTTCTAATACTTTACATTTTACAGAAGAGCTGGCATCAAACAATCTCATTTAGGCTTGCTTCCTCCTACATCATTGGTTACCTGGGGACTGACTTCTTCTGTGCTCTATCTTTAAGGTACCTATATAAAACAAAATGAAATTAGACTTCTGCCTAAAGATGCAGTTTCACTCCAAAGTATCAAAGATTGCAGGTTTCTCTATCCACATTAACTTGCCAGACATTTAATTAGATAGAGAGCTCTTTATTCTGCTCCATAGTTAAACTTTAAAAGAGGAATAACTTATCAGCAAATTAATTCTTTTTTTTTGTACTTTTCTGGGGACTGGCTGAATTGTGTGAAGATGGGTTAACTTGCAGCTGGTCTGTGACAGCTCCATGCTTATTTCCAGGAGCTCCTGGAACCATAGATCTGACCCCTGGCCAAGATAGGGGTGAAATATACTAGTTAGTGATTTATAATGTTCTCTTTACAGTCTGAGAAGCCCCTGGAAGCATCTTATACAAGCTTGTCTACATTGTTTACCAAAAATTTACAGACTGATGTTGCATACTTGGTTCACCTGGTTACACGGCCTCATTTTGTATGTGATTGATGGGATATAAAACATCCCTCAGTAAACTTTTGCTTGGCTTCACATATTAAGATACGTGGATTATAATCCAGACACTATGTTCTATGCAAATGAGAGAGGACCCTGAAAGGTGCACCTAAACGTTTTAAATATCCCTGACGTTTGCCTATGTTTTCTTTCTCTTTCTGCTGTTTTATGTACTTTGTCTTTATTAGAGCCTCACAAAAGTATATTTTGTAGAGTCTAATGAGTTCTTTCAGTTATATGACCCTATGTAATTGCTACAGTATATATTCTGGCCCACTGTAACAAAGCCAATGAAAATAATGGATTTTGTCACTTTTAAGAAAGTAAGGGTGAAGACTATGTCTCAAGTATACCCAGGATTTGAAAACTGCTCCCCAATTCTAGAACTTCAAAGTTACTTTTATTTTTTCGTTCTTTCTCGCTTAGTGAGCACCTACTATGTGCAAACACATACCAGCAATCCAAAGGTACATTTCCCTCCCCCTTTCCTCCACAAATTTTTCCTCTACCTTAAACAAAACACACACATTATTTCAGCTCCACTGTCATTTGATTAACCTCAATCATATTTCAACCCTACCCCAAAAACAAATGATAGCCTGCATTTAACCTAATGAATTTGGGTCTGTTCATAGAAGTAAAACTATTAAATTTTAGGGTGTCAAGCCCTCTTATTTTGTGTTGTGTGTCCAAAATAAAGGCAGATGTTTATGACTGAGAAATGAGATCTAAGCCTCCCTTATATCTCTACGAATTATATTTCCTGAAAATGTTTAGTTTCAACTGGTCCTAGCAGTATTAAGCTATTCACTAACATCCTAAAACTAAGGGCCAAATCTTGCTCACATTTATACAGTAACCCTATATCCTACTAGTCTTTAAAATGTGAATACAACCAATGTTTGGGGCACCAAGTGATAGCACATTCTGTCACCAGTGAATGACTTCACATGACTTCCTGACTTGGTGGCCTAATAAAACAAAATGTCGTGGTAGTGGATTCTGTGGGTTGCTCTCTGGATGCAAGATACTCTGCTGATTGGAGGCCCAGAGTACGTTAGTTGTCTTCTCTCCTTCACGTTGTATGGCTTCATCGCACTCTCATTTTTTGACTCCCTGGCTAGTGATAGAAAACCGCATTTTTCAGTCCTTCACATCATGCTTCTCCTTTGTTTCCTAGGCATTGCACTTGCTTTCTCTGCTTTCTAAAATACTTATCCCTCTCTTTTATTCCTCCCGTCTTCCTTCCAAATTACTTGGCTACCACCAGCTTACACTGCAGGTCTCAGCTTAAGCACATTTCCTCCAGACTCAGACAAAATTAGGCGTTTTGTCTCAGACATTCCAATGACTCCCTCTATTTCCCCTGTCATGATATTAACACTATTTCTTGTAATTGGCCACTTAATCCTCAGACTTCATCCCATCAAGTTTACTGTGGATGCTTAACACCTGGGATAGTGCTGGACCTGTGGCCTTAAATGTGTTGACTGGTAATTTCTCTAAACATTTTTCCTCATCTGTTCACTGGAGATCATAGACACCACTCGGTGTAAGATTATTTTAGTAACAGTGCTATGAAAAACAAGAAGCTTCATACAATAGCATACTCGTGTATTTATATGCGTAGGTGCTACTAGAAAGGCAACCTGAATAGTTCTTTTCTTTGATAATTTATCTTGGGTCGCCCCGCCAAAACCGCCATGTCTAAAGAACCCCTTCCCACTCGATAGCCCCTCCATTTATCACTCATTATTACCAAACCACTGGTTTAGGGATATCCTCATCTGACTGCTCAACTAAGCATTTCCATTTTGTTTAATGTTCATTCCTCAAAAAACTAACAGAGCTCTAGCACTTTTTCCATGCTTTGAAAAATAATAATGCTAACATCAAGAGTTCAGATCCCCATACCAGCCAGCTGCCATAAATAAACAAATAAAGTTTTTATACATAAGTAGCTCATTTAATCACTTCTACTTGAACCAAGTATAGATTTTTAAAAAATAATTTCTCAAGGAAATTCACCCTCCATCACAAAACTACATAAGATCAAAAGCTGGCCCAGGATGACAAACTTTCATGACGATATTGTAGGCTGCATTAGTAATAGCTAGCTGTGCCTGAGCGCTTACTACATGCCAGGCTGTATGTTAAACACCATCCATGGATTACCTCATTTAATCTCTAATAACAAACCTCTGAAGTTAGATGTGTTGTCCTCCCAGAACTCATGTGGAAATCTGATCCCCAGTGTGGCAGTTTGAGTCATGGGGACGGATCTCTCCTGAGTGGATTAATGCTCTCCCTTGGGGTGGGGGTAGTGAGTGAGTTCTCACTCTGTTTGTTTCTGGGAGAGCTGGTTGTTTAAAAGACCCTGGCACCTCCCCCCCACCTCTTGCTTCCTCTCTCCATGTGACCTGCTTGTACCCGCCGGCCGCCTGCTACTTTCTGCCATGAGTAGAAGCAGCCTGAGGCCCGTGCCAGATGCAGCTGTCCCAGAATCATAAGCCAAATAAACCTCTTTTCCTTTATAAATTACCCAGTCTCAGGTGTTCTGTTATAGCAACACAAAAATGGACTAATACAGGTACTATCACTCTCTTCATTTTAAAGATTAGCAAATTGAGCTCAAGAATGAGTAAGGAATTTGGCTGATTACCCCGTTAGTGGAAAGCAGATCCAAGACTCAAACCAAACCAGTCAGACCCCACAGCCCATCCAGTTATGGTTAGTGCTTCTCAGTAATAAGAAAAGTCAAAGTTTACAAGTTCCACCTAACCAAATGAGTTTCATCAGTTTTACAATGAGTTTTACCTGTGGTGGTCGGAATCTTATTAAAACATGAATTTATGATTTTCACTGCCTATTTTTCTATATAAAAATGTTCCAACCACAAACATTTCATGACATGAGTTGGTAGCACTTTGTCCAGAACTGCAACTTTCTCTTCTATATGAATTTATTAATATAAACATCATGCTACAAGAACTAAAACTGAATCATACATGTTTGTTTTTTCAAAAGTTTTACAGATGGTTTTTACTTAAGAGAGTACACATGCTACAGCAACATATGCTGGCCTATGAATGTCTGAGAGTGTTTTGAAATTTTAACCAATTTAAGATTTTTCACCTTTTTAACAGGTGTAGTAAATAGTGCATCATGCTGAATAATATGCAACATGCCAAATAATTCCACGTTATCGAATAGAATTAGCAGCTTTGCTTAATAACAGTATAGTATCAGTCACATGAAGAATGCATGGATCTTAATTGTTCAAGCACAATTCATGTGTGAGGACCATTTTGCTTGCCTAACACACACCATGAATGCCCTCAGTAATTGGGTGAGGAGACCCTCAAGAAAGGGGATTCTGTAAAGTGAAGAGGTCCAGTGGAGTCTTCAAAAACCTCAAGCCACGTGCCGCATGAGAGTGTCAGCATCCAGATTCCTGCCCCACAAAAGCCCTCCATGGCCAAGGGTGTTAGCTACAGAAGCAAAGCCTTCCCTACAGAGAATCAGACATAGGGAGAAACCAAAATCATTGGCAACTAGGAAAGGAACACCTGTCCTTCCCCTTCTTCTCCCCAAAACCAGAGAAGTTAGGTCTTGAAAAAAAAAATGAGGAGGAATTAGAATCCCAGAATCAGACTACATTCACACACATACATGCACACACACATGCTTTTCACCTGGGTATCACCTAATCATCCTTCAGGACTTAGCTCAGCTCTCTTATCACTCTCTAGGAAATGACCTGTCCCAAACTCCAACCCCACTCCCATCCCTCTCACAACTCCATCCCTAAACTCTATGTCAGATGTTCTTTTCCTCTTCTCCTCAGCCCAGCTCTATTATAGCTCTCAGCAGCACCTACCACACTGAATTCTGTCCATTTCTCTTTCCCATCTTCCCATTACACTATAATCTCTCTGAGAGCAGAGGCTATACCTTTTTCATCTTTGTGTCTCTAGTGCCTATTTGAGTGCCTGGAATTTAGAAGGTACCAAAATATTTGTTGAATGGATGAATAATGATGGTTAAGGCAGGTGTAGTTTAAGACATTTTTTTTATCCTGATATTTACTATACCCTCCATAACCATCATGGTGACTTTCAGCATTTCATCCCAGGGTCTCTTCTCTTTTCATTCTATCTGAAAGTCACCCAATGTACCACTCCCATGGCCTCAGTGGTCACAGTTATGACTCTGACTGTGGATGACTTCCCCATGTATATTACTGTCTTTCTTCTGTTAACCTCCCAGATACTGGTATTAGGAGGTGGAGCCTTTTGAGAGGTGATCGAGAATGGGATTAGTGCTTTTATGAGAGGCCCAGCAAAGCTTGTTTGCCCTTCCATCCTGTGAGGATGCAGGTAAAAGGTGCCATCTATGAGCGACAGGCCCTCACCAGACACCAAATCTGCTGGTACCTTGATCTTGGGCTTCCCAGCCTCCAAAACTATGAGAAATAAATTTCTGTTGTTTATAAGCTACCCAGACTACAGTATTTGTTATAGCATCTCAAGAAGACTAAGAAATTGACCATTAATCCTTTAATCTGGACCTTCAATCTCTTGCATGGGCTGTTCTGAAAGCTTTTTAGATTTTTTCCTTAACTCTAACTAAACAACCTTGTAATAACTTTTCATCATGGTGACTCATCCCTATTTGAGTATCAAACTAGCATTGTGGGTTGGTGGTGAGTTAGACAGTCAAAGTCACTGTTTCCATGTAGCTAACGTAAGGACTAAGCTCCTTAGAGTCCTATGCAGGGCCCTTCACGATCTGACCCCAACCTCTCTTCTAGCCCTGTCTGGGGACATGAGGGATCGTCCTTCAGCTGATGTCTTTGCTCATTCATCCTTCACATCTTCTCACATTCTTCTGCTCACATACTCACTTAGCATTTTATTCTTTCTCAAAACTTTGTGCCTTTGCATATGCTATTTCCTCTGCATGGGATTCTCATTTATACCCATCCCTTTTTACCACCTAAAAAATGCCTATACATTCTTCAAGGCACAATTTAAATGTCATCTTCTCCATGAAGTTTTCCTGGTAGTTAATCTTTCTTCCACGTTTTCACACGACTCTGGACCTGCTTCAATTATCATATTGGTCACATTCTACTGTAATTATGGATATACACATGTCTGTTTTAGCCCATTTGACAGTGAATTCTTCCAGAGGAGATTTAATTATCCTTGTGCCTGCACAGAATCTAGCACAGCTTGTTATACAGTAGATAGTCAATGCTTGTAAATGGTGATGAATAAATAAAATAGAAGGGTAAAAAGAGTTATTCATTTTATTGTTCTTTTCCTAACTCAGAAGCAAAAAACAAGATATAAACATTGGGTCTTTTTATCTTTTAGCTTGTAATTTCTGACAATTTTTTCCTAAAGTTAAAGGAACAACTGCATTTTAACAATTTGTTCAAAACTTTTTAAAAGGCTTATTTTTATCAATGTAATAATGAATAAATGTACATTTCTTTGCATAATGCACCATAGAAAAATAAAATTACAGTCAGAAGACCAAGATTGTCTTTCAACGTGATAAATGCCAGTATTGTAGTGAAATATGTGCTGGGATTATTTAACCCTATTCTGCCCTGGCAAGCTGGAAGCCCTGGAAATGACATTTTTTCCTCTCTGAGACTCAGATACATCATCTGTAAACTGAGCAGTATAGACTCTCCCTCTTCTGCTCTGATAATAACACTACAATACTCCACAGAATTGCCAGAAATGCCACCAATGCATAAAAATGAATATAAAAGCTACAAAAAGGAAGAATTCACCAAGGAGCATCATTGACTCATGCAAACATGGCTACGCAGAGGCAAGAAGACTGGAGTAAGGTAATTTGAATTATGCCAAGGGATTCTGGCTGAAATCCCAACAAATAATTGCAGCTGTTCTGAGCATGCACAGGAGAAAAGACACTGAATGAGACTGTTGAAGCTTTAAAATGCCTTAGAAAACGTGAATCTCACAGGACTTAGATGACACAGAAAGGCAAGATATTTAATGACTTAGAGAGAAGGGTTTAAAGGGACCTACTTACATTATAACCTTTCTCCATATCTTTTCAATTTGATAAAATGGATAATTACTGAATATTCTGATTACTTACAGTCTCCAAGACTTGCTTAAAGTAATATTCTTTTTTTTTTTTTTCACCAGTTATACAAAGGTGAGTCGGGGAGAGAAGAACATCAGAGGTAGAGTCCATCCCATCAAGCAAGACAGACTTGCCAATCTCAAGAATTAGTTGCATGTCTAAATATTTCTGGTCAAATGTTCTAACCTGCAGGGGTACACCAGCTTGTCTGAGTTTCCCTTCGTTGTCTTCTGAATGTCATTCTCTGCTCCCTCGACAGCTGCTCTGTCTGCCACTCTGTTGATTTCTAAGCTGCTCTGCCTGTGGCTGGCTGTGATCTGAGAAGAGGGGGAACAGCTAGAAAATGAAGAAGGCACTAGAGCAGAGCAAAACAGCTGCCAGAGGAAGACACGTCGCTGCAAAGTGTGTAAAAGTAGACACTGGAGACAGAAACTTGTACAAGGGACTTCTGCTGGGATGAACATTGGGAACGTGTGGAAGGTGGAAAACGGGAATTGGGCACAAATCTGCAAGCTTGTTGTTGCAAACTCTGTGTTCTGATCCACCTTTTAACAAGGTAACTCCATTTCAATCTAGTCAGAAGGAAAGTGATTCTTTAAGAACATAGAGAGTGACAACCATATTTTTTCAAGAAAGTTTTTTGTCTTTTAAAGAAAACTTTTAAATTCAGTCTAATAAATAAAATTAAATTATGTCAGGAACGAAAATAGTTTGTAAATAATGTGCTTTATAATTGGTCAAAAGGGCTTTAAAAAGTATTTGGCCCCTTCTGTTTCTGTAAGGTCTATTGATAGGCAAGCAAAATTCTTACCCTTGAAAGGTATAATAGTAGAATAAAATGAAGAGAGCTGATTGAGGTTAGGATGAAGTTACTCATATCAAATATTTTTAGAGCAGGTGAGAAAATAATCTTTCAATACTATACACAAAATTGAAAAAGAAATGGGTGGGCTTTAAAAAACATATGTCAATAACACAGACTCCAAACAGGAATTCCATGTATTTTTGAGATATGCAATTACTGATGTTTTTAAGGTCTTCAGAAAACACCTTCCCCTAAAAAAATGTCAACTTCCTGTAACATATTTGAGAGAATATTTCAAGCAACAAATAATTCACATATTTTCGATTTTTGTGTAATTTCTTAACCTCACTGGTTCTTCCTAACCCCACTTTGTTTAACCTCATTTTCTAAGTACACCTAATGTGTTATACGCCTGAATGAGCCAGGGTGTCCATGGGGCCCCTGAGGGACAGTCTTGCTTTCCCTCTTCCCTTCAGCCTTTATCCTAATATTTGGCTCAGTTCATGGGAACCCTCATTCTGTCATTTCTCTGCTGACACACTTTAGTACTCAACTAAAGATTAGAATCTTATTTAGAGTTCTCTCCCACCTGCCTACCATCCTGTTCCCATGTCTGTGGTGTCTGGCATGAAGAAATCATGGATGGTCCTGCCAGACTTCTCAGCAGCCCCAGCACCAGGAACATCATCCTGCCATACCCCATCCTGCAAGGCTTCCCACCCAATGAGCCTCCAGGCTGCCCTGGCAGTTTGAGCCAAACTAGCCTCTAACTTACTGGTGCATACTTTTATAGTCAAGTCAGTTTCTGACATTTAGCCAGTCTTAGCTCTATCCCCACCCCTTGTTCCCTGAATGCTTCCTCCTATGAGAGACATGCACTTTAATTAAAAATTAAATTTATAATCTCAATAGCCCATCTGTTACTTGTGTTTCTTCTAGTTGCATTATTCCAACTCTCTTCTCTGAAGAAGAGAAAGTCTGTTCATAAAAACTTACACCAACACAGTCCTATGTGATAGTTGTACAGTAGAGAAGCATTTTGCATTCTGAATCCTGATCCAAATTTTTTGGAGTCAATTGGGGCAGTGAGTTAGCTGGGGCAATCTCAAGGCTGCTTGAGGAGCCACTTCAGCCTCTCCCATGTAAGTGGTGTACAGGTGTAGCAGCTGGGCCAGGTGAGCCCGCTGAGACAATTTACGCATGCAGCTAACCCCTGGCTACACAATCAGCCTCCCTCTTAAAACTGATGGTTATTTCCAACCACTTCCTGGTGTGAGCCAGAGGCCAAGTCCAAGCATAAACTACCTGATACACAGAGATTCTGGCTTTTCCTGCCACTTCCAGATTCACATGAAGCAGTCAACATGGGGCATGGGATTTTCCAACAGCTTCTCACAGAGAGTTGGCCTGGTGAATGCCCTGGAGAAGAAGCACTAACCAGTGAGAAACAGGAGATGACAAGAAGATGTCACATTAATTCCTTTCCCTGCCTCCCCTTCAATCCCAATGGAGTTTTCTAAGACAAATTGCAGAAATGTCCTATGTGACCAAGCGGCTGGCTGTGTCAGTGACAAGGAGTAGCACTTTCTTCTGTCTGCTCTCCTTCCTCCACTGCCACACTCTCTTCACTCTTGCTGCCCTGGAACTGCATATTCCAATAAAGCATTAGCATGTAAATTTTGCTTCAGATATTTTTTTTCTGGGAAACTTGGGCTAAGACATATATCAGTGAATAATCCTGACTCCTGCCTCTTCTCCAAGGAAGAATGGATTCATACACAGGCTGGAGAGATTTTACTCTTTTTTATCTTGTGATTAGAAACTTCTCTGTAAGGGTGGCAATTCATTAGCACTGACCACTGTGCTGCTGCCCCTCCCCTGTCTGTTTCTCTCTCTCTCTCTCTCTCTCTCTCT
>NW_007729406.1:32493-33694 GCF_000696425.1 Galeopterus variegatus | reverse complement strand
CTCTCTCTCTCTCTCTCTCTCTCTCTCTCTCTCTCTCTCTCTCTCTCTCTCTCTCTCTCTCTCACCCCCCCACCTTCCCCTCTCTCTGTCCCTCTGTCCATCCCCCCATCTTCCTCTCTCTTCCTGCCCCTCTCACCAACCCAAGAAAAGGTCTCCATATAGTCAGATAAGGATAATGAGAGAAAAAGCTAATGCATGTGAATGATCACAGTGAAGAGCTAAACACATAGTAAAATGTAATAAAAGTATTTTCCCAGATATCTAATAAAGAAAATTAAAAATTTCAATTCCAGTTGATTTCCAATGCAATTCATATTAATATGCCCATTAGTCTCAAAAGTGTAAAGAGCACAACTTGGAGAAAATTTTTCCCAAATTCTTCTAATTAGGCATAACATCTACCTTAATTTTGACACAATTTTAAAGCACAATGCGTTCTTGTGAAGAACATAAGGAAATAGACTATGACCTTCTTGACAAATGTACTGTATATATTTTTAATTCTAGGTTATTCTTTTCCCAGAGAGTCAAACTCTCCACCATCTCTCAGTTCAGTACTCATGATGAGCTTAGAAATTTCCTTGATTAACACTAAGTGAACTGGGCTTCACTCTTGTAAGTTAACTGCTTGGTAAATTTATCCTCTTGGGTTTAAAATAACCACCAAATAGAAAATTGCAGCAGTGCTATCAATGCAACAGAAGCAGGCTGATAAATTAGAAATGGAAGAGGAGAAGAATTAATTGGTATTGGACATGAAAGAGGAATTTTGCTTCCCAAACATTTGTGCTGTGATCTCCTCTAAACTTTAATTAAATTCCCTCAGGGTTTACAATCTTAAAATACATTTCTTTCAACTTTACCCACTTGCCAGAAAGATTTACTCAAGCTGTCAGTTTTCTAATCTCAAGCATTTAATTTTGAAGTGACTGATTCCAATCATCGCCCCTCTGATGAGGTAAAGTGTTTTAAAGATGACTATTGGGAAACTTCTCCTCTAAAAAGAAACAGATTCTTCCATCTTCCATAGCAGGCATAAGTGTAAATTGGTGCAACCATTTGTATAACAGTTAGGAATTACTGGGGAAAGTTGAACAAGCACATACCCTATAATCCAGGGATACAATTTGAACGTTCCCTCTAAAACTCATGTTGAAATTTAATTATCATTATGGCAGTACTAAGAGGTGGGACCTTTAAA
>NW_007729406.1:31206-32303 GCF_000696425.1 Galeopterus variegatus | reverse complement strand
CTAAAACTCATGTTGAAATTTAATTATCATTATGGCAGTACTAAGAGGTGGGACCTTTAAACGGTGATTAGATCGTGAGGGCTTTGTGCTCGTGAATGGATGACTGCCATTATCACAGGAGTGAGTTAGTTACTGTGGGAGTGGGCTCCTGGTAAAAGGAGGAATTTGGCCCAATTTCCTCTCCATCTCACATGCTCTCACATCTTCACAAGCCATGTGATGGCTTCTACCAGGGAATGAACCTTACCAGATCTTGATGCCATGCTCTTGGATGTCCCAACCTCCAGAACCATGAGCCAAATAAACTTCTGTTCTTTATAAATTACCCAGTCTGTGTATTCTGTTATTAGAGCAGAAAATGGATTAAGTCATTTAGTAATTCCACTCCTGAGTGGCAGAAAGAAACTCTCAAACATGTACAACAGGAGACTTCAACAAGAAAACTCACTCCTTGACCATGGTAAAAAAAAAAAAGGAAAAACCCAAAAAACCATCAACAGTAGAATGGATACATAACTTGCAGAATAGTCAAACAGTGGGTATTATATAACATATGAGTAAAAGTTACAGTCATATGTCAATATATAAGAATATTAATATAATATCGAGTGAAAGAAGAGAATTGTATTATGTATAAGATTCAAAAAGAAGCAAAATAAACAATATTTGTTTAGGGACATAAATATACCTGGTAAAACAGTAAAGAACCACAAAGGAATGATTAACAGAAAATTTAGTCAAGTGATAAGGTCTGAGAGAGGAGGGAAAGGGAAATGATCAGAGAGACACTCAGGGGACTTCTAAGGAACTAGCCAAGCAATATTTCTTAACCTGGTGCTAGATAGATGGATATTTATTTTATTATCATTATTAAAAAATGTGTGCATTCACATATCTTTGCAGGTATATTCCAGAATTAATTTTTTAATTCAAAAAAAAGATATTGAACTAACTTTGTAAAGAACAATACTTCATTTTAAAAATAATTTGTTGGTATTGTGATTGATCCAGGACACTTTTAACCACTTATAATTTCAGAATGATGTCATTTCAGTTTGATGATAATAGACTGACCAGTGTCATTCCATGTTAATGGG
>NW_007729406.1:27777-30784 GCF_000696425.1 Galeopterus variegatus | reverse complement strand
AGAATGATGTCATTTCAGTTTGATGATAATAGACTGACCAGTGTCATTCCATGTTAATGGGAGTGAGAATGACAGAGACAGATGAACAACAGATCTGTGATGGACAGATCATAGGTGGCCTCCATGATCCCACTTTCTGGCATTCATACCTCTTGAAAGTGGACAGAACCTGTGACTTTTCCCCTGCCAATGAAGTAGGCAATGGTGATGGGATGTACCTGATTATATTTCATAAGATCATAGCATCTGTCTTGCAAAGAAGCAACTTGCCATATTATGAGCTACCTATGGAGATGTTCATGTAGCACAGAGCTGACAGCAGCCTCCAGTTCACAGCCAGCAAGAAACTGAGGCCCTCAGGCCAACACTCCACAAGGAACGGAGTTCTGCCAACAACCACATGGGTAAGGGAGTGAATCCTTTCCAGTAAAACCTCAGAAGAAACCACATCCCCAACTGGCACCTTTATTGTAGCCTTACAGAGGACCCAGCTAAACTGTGCCTGCAACCCTGACTCAGATGGGGCTGAAGGAATGCTGGACTCATGCTACTAAGGGAGTAAACTGGAAAGTTGAGATTTGGCAGTAAGAATGGGAGATTTCCACTGAGACAATGGTGAGGTTTAAAAAAAAAATTATCCTGACAAAGCCTGGGATATGACCATGGGGTGAGTGGCTAAGACAGAATGACAGCAGTCATTGGAGTATACCAGCGTGTTTGAAGGCTCATCTCTGAAGATATTTGAATAACCAAGAATTATAAAAGTAGTAGTATAGGGAGAATGACAGTGGGCAAGGAGCTAGCATCTTTAAGAAATGAGGAGATATAACCCAGGAGTCTGTTAATAACTGCAATAGAGAGAGATAATGGGCATTATAGTCTGGTGCTTCAATTTTAAAGCTGGAGCAGTTTAGGGAAGAGGAAGAGAGAATGGAAAAATAGCCTAGAAGCAGAAATGATCAAGAAAGTCACCTCCTCCACCTCCAGGCCCAGTGATATGAGGTGGAGTGGGAGAGAAGACAGCCACCAGTTAAGAAGGCTGCAAGGACATTAGAGATCTCAGGGAAGAGCCACGTTTCTGTGGCTTAATACTCCCTTAAAACTGGACTCCAGAATATGAGAATTTCTTTCTGATAAGGATAAAGCATGAAAATCTTACTACTTTGCCTACTCCTGCAAAACTTGAATTCTTTGGATTAAAGCAGGAAAGCAAACAAGTAATTGGGAAAAAAAAAAAAAGATGATTTCTACACATTCATGAAGCCTACTAACACTGACTTATGAATCTGACTTAACCTCTACTTCTGGTTTCAGTCTTCGTCAGCAGTCATTTCCAGAAAGCAGATTACCTGCACCCAAACTGGAATTATAACAAACATTTTCTTAAATGTTTTCTTTCTCCATAGGCCCAGTTTTAGGGAAAGTTTTCTCATTAATTACTAGAATAACTATGGCAAAGTTAAAGAGTCCCCCAAGTTGTTGGGCAATGTTATAAAAGAAATCATTTGACATGGATCAGACAAGCAATCAGATTTCAAAATGTCACCTATGTATTCTTAACATGACTCAAAATTAACATGTCAATCATGTATTAATTTGTGCTAAATAGAACATTAAACAATTGACTTACCCAATCTTAATAGTCAATTGCTAAAAAAAAAAAAAAATGCATTCTTACATAAGAATTTTTCATGTATAAACTTGAACTGTTTACTTGGTACTGCTAGAAAAGTGAATGTTCACTGTACCCATCATCTGTAAAAATGAAAACAACCTGACTGTTCACCAGCACAGAATTGATAAATCATAAAACATCCATACTATTGAATATAATACAGTCATTAAAAGAAAGAGATGAATTTCTGTTAGTTTTTCTCAAACTGTGATCCAATGATCACTTGCATCAGAATCAATGTGGATTTTGTTAAGCATATCTTTGAGCCTTAACCTAGACCTACTGAATTCATTAGACATACATCTTTTATTAGAACCTCAGCTGATTCTTACCCATAAATAGTCTGAAAATCACTATTATATGTTCCAAAGGGGAAAGCTCTCCTAAATAAAACTGTTAGAAGAAAAAGCAAGATTCAGAATAATATGTATAACACAAGCCTGTGCTTACAAAAACAAAACTGCATAAATGTGTTTGTGTGTATATGTGTGTATAAGTATGTGTATGCTTGTGTAAACAAATATATGTATGTTTTTAAGTATGTGTATTGATATAAACAAATAATATGAAAAAGTCCAGAAAGCGATACAACAAATGTCAATAGTGGTTACTGATTAAGAAGATAAGTAAGAATGGTTGTGTTGAAAGGGGAACAAAAAGAACCTTTTTTTTAGTTAACATAATTCTTTATTGTTTAAATGATTTCTAATAAGCATATATTCATGTGGTAATATAATAATTTTAAAAGACTAAGTTATTAGGAAGTTTGCAGGTATAATTGCAGACCAGTGAGAAATGTAGTGGATTAGAGTCTTCCATAATAACATAAACGGGACAAATTTCAAATCAAATACTACTAATAATAACAACTTTTTAACAAATGTATATCAAGTTAGGCTAGACTTCAATGTGCACCTGTCAGATCTCTTATTATTGTCCGTTATTGATGGTGGCACCAGCAGCTGTGTTCTGAATCCACCGCCGTGTCTCCATGGAGGACACACACTCCCACAAACTACTCCCAGACAGTGACTTAGTTCAGCTGGGATACTATAATGGGCCCATTTCTGTCACATGTGACTTTGCATGGGCCATTTGGGCTTGAGGACTGACCATAAACCTTTCCAAAACTTTCCTAGAATTGCATTGCAGTCTAAAACTCTTCTTATGCAAATTTCTTTCCATCTCTCCTTCACAGGAGTCAGACTTGAGGTATGATCTGACAGCTCTCCCACCTCTACTGGCTCTTTCCTCAGTTTCCCTCATGGGTATTTGCCCCCAATAAATTTCTTGCACTTCTAATCCTACCTTGACATCTGCTGCTTAGAGGAC
>NW_007729406.1:25830-27044 GCF_000696425.1 Galeopterus variegatus | reverse complement strand
TTTGCCCCCAATAAATTTCTTGCACTTCTAATCCTACCTTGACATCTGCTGCTTAGAGGACCCAAATTAACACACTGGCTGAGTCGAAAGCTTAAACTCTTAGTGAATACATTGTGCCACCTGCCAAGTAAAATCTACAATATTAGGGAATACTTCACTATGCTTTAATGAAGCTATAAGCCTCCCAGGAGGATAAGTCCTTTCTTTGCCTGTCTGCCCCCAAACCAGCCCACTGATGATTTGTCTGAACACTGACACTTGACCTTCCAGACCTGAGTGCAGATTGCCTGGAATGTCAAGATGACCAGCCCAGGTGACCTTCCCTTCATTCTTTCATTTATTCATTCATTTAATCAAAATTTATTGAGTACCTGTTATGTGGAAACTACTGTCCTAGGCCCTGAGGGTGCAGTGCAAGCAAAGTTTCTGCTCTAATGTAGCTTATAATTTGGAGGGACAAGCAGGCATTAAACANGCAAGCAAAGTTTCTGCTCTAATGTAGCTTATAATTTGGAGGGACAAGCAGGCATTAAACATATAAACAAACATATAATTTAAAATTATAAAAGCCCCATGGAGGAAAAAACCAGAGTGCCATTAGAGAGTACAGTAAGAACCCATGTTAACATTGGGTGGTGAAAGGTCTTCAGAGGGGGTGATATTTAAGTGAGACTAAAGGAGGGGAATGAGCCTGTCATGTGAAGATCTGGTTCTGGAGGAAGGACAGCATGGAAAGGTCTGGATTAAAGAAGAGCTTTGGGATGGGAGCATCACCAGTGAGAGGCTTACACAGTTGGCTGTGGTTGGGGAGACAGATGAGGGTCAGATTGTTCAGGGGCTTAGGGGCCATGTTAAGGAGTTAAGATTTAATGAAATCATTGAGAGGTGTTAAGCAGGGGCTGAGGACAGGAAATAAGAGTGAGAGAGGCTAGGAAGGATATGACCCAGTGTAGGGTCTTATAAGACCACTCTGGCAGCCTGTGGAGCCTGGCTTAGAGGAGCACACAGCGACAAGAGAAGGGGGTGGACCACCACTGGTGGGAACAATGACGAACGTGGAAGAGATCAAACCAGAGCAGAATCTAACACATCAGGAAATTGGGCAGTGGGGAGCCACACACCCCTCAGGGCCACTCAGAGAATCCACATGTGGGACATACTAAGAGAGCCAGCGTGTAGATACTAAAAGTTTGGAAGACATCAACAGCCAGTAG
>NW_007729406.1:24393-25598 GCF_000696425.1 Galeopterus variegatus | reverse complement strand
AAATAAAGAAAACTTTCACCTCTCCGTCTCCTTCCTCTCCACTCTAAACGCTGGGTGCGAGAGCACTAGTGCCTAGAAAAGGCAGGAGGGGAGATGTGCAGCAGTGGTTCTCAAACCGTGGTCCCAGCGAGCAGCAACAGCATCAGCTGGAAACATATTAGCAACTCATGTTCTCAGGCACTTCCACAGACCTGAATCAGAAATTCTGGGGCTAGGACTCAATAATTTGTTTTTGTTGTTGTTGTTGTTTTTAAAGATGACCAGCAAGGGGATCTTAACCCTTGACTTGGTGTTATCAGCACCACGCTCTCCCAAGTGAACCACAGGCCGGCCCTAATAATTTGTATTTTTAACAAGCACCCCACCCCGGTGATTTTGATACATTCTCAAGTTTGAGAACCACCAATGCAGAGCTTTAGAAATTTTAAACTGTACTGGAACAAGTTTGAATAACTGTAAGTGACCTGAAAGTTATGGGATCTGCCTGAGATGTCATTAAAGGAGAGGAAAGAGAGATTGGACAGAATATAGTTGAAACCAGTGGCTTGAGAAAAATAAAACCTTTCATATTTTACCCCAATGATTGATAAACAGGTGCATTGACAAGAATTGTATTTAGGATTCTATATTTGTATATATCCATTATTTTAACAAGAGTGGTATAATATTTTAGTTCTTTTATTCAATATTAAATTTGATCAACACCAGCATTTTGTGGATAGGCCAGACAAATACCTGCCCCTCTAAATCATGTCAAAATAGCATGTCTACCAATATGAGAAAGTAGAAGTTACCTATACTACCCGACTCTGTGCCTCTTCACAATCTCCTACAAAACATCACTTCAGATCCCATTGAAATAATATAAGCAGTTTATCCTGAAGAGATGTGGATTGATATAATGATTATTTAGCCAATTATTTGTATGTAATATACACTTCTTCTTTACTTCTAAATTTATTGTTTTAATTGTATCTACTAACATTTACTGAGAGCCCAGTATATTCCAGGCACTGCTAGGTGATACAATACTTTATTTAAATTTGTGTTTAGAGCTGTCAACTGAATATATTTCCTTCATGTTTGTCAAAATGCTTTATCTGCAGTAGATCCTAAAGGCCCACAAATCATGAACTATGTATACTTACCTTTTGAATACTAAATCTAGAACAGATGTTAAAAAGCAGGCTTCTTGATGATAATTA
>NW_007729406.1:21361-24132 GCF_000696425.1 Galeopterus variegatus | reverse complement strand
TAACATTTACTGAGAGCCCAGTATATTCCAGGCACTGCTAGGTGATACAATACTTTATTTATTTAAATTTGTGTTTAGAGCTGTCAACTGAATATATTTCCTTCACATTTGTCAAAATGCTTTATCTGCAGTAGATCCTAAAGGCCCACAAATCATGAACTATGTATATTTACCTTTTGAATACTAAATCTAGAACAGATGTTAAAAAGCAGGCTTCTTGATGATAATTATGAGAATTATTTTAAATATTTACCCCCCAAAGAAAGTTTTACAATTATTCTACAATTATTCCTCATACACCTGCTATGTATATTCTCTGAGCACATGAAAATGCCACTTTTTTTCCTTGACCACATAAACCTTCAATGAAATCTCCCAGCCTCTAGAGACTGATCAGCCTCCAAACTGTAGATGACTGAAAAAGATAAATGACTATTACCTTGCTCCCAGGAGACCCTACCAGCTTTTGGTTAGACCAATTTACTGTGAAAGTATTTTTTGAAAAGTACAAGATTCACGAAATATACAAATGTGGGCAAGGGACGGGGTTAGGAATCATTTCCTAGGTGATCTTCAGCAGGTTTAGCAAAGCCATAGAGGCACAGAGACAGGAGAATATGGGGAAAATATCCTTTTTTTAGGTCTTCAAAATAGATATAATAGAAACTAAAAAAGACAGCATTTAGGTTTTGTAACCTAAATTCTTAGGAAGGTGGATGAGTGATAATATACTAAAAATGACTGAAATAAAAACCTTTAAAACACACCTGCTTGATTCCAAGTTCCTTGAACTATAGAAGAACTCTAACTGAATTGCATTAAGAACCTCTTTTATTTGAATTTATTTTTTGAACAGATGTGTTGCTGCAGACTGGAAGCTGTCACATTCAACCTTCACCAGGCTTCTTTCCTACCAAGAATCAAACGTATTTGCTTTCATCTGTGTGTTGCAACAGTGACATCGAGTGGTTAGTTTCTTGAAGTGCATTTTTAGTTAAAAAAATTGTACAGCTTTACAAAAGTAATGAAAGTTTCTCACCCTAATATTTCCAAAATTGTCTTCTAGTATTCACCTTTATAACAGTATGAAAAGGGCGAAGCTGTGCTCGTCAAGCAACTCAAATTGCATTCTACTTGTTTATGATGAGTACTTGTATGAAGCAAGAGCAGTTCAGCACATAAACTCAACCTGGAAGTGAAGCCATATGTGGTAGGCAGTTACTAAAGTCACCATTTTAGTTGAATCATTTACACTTCTTGATAATTCACTTTAATACTGCTGTTTATCTATTGAAGCAAAGGAAAATGTTTGACCAATCTTTTTTGTTTGTTTCTTTTTTCAATCTAGAGTTTCTACTACATGTATATGTTGTTATAAACTTTAGATTCCATAGTAGCATCATGTTTTTCTTTAAGATGAAGAAGTGAAAACATTTGGTAGAGTGCTTCAGTGATAAAGAATTAATGCAGTTTGCTGAGAGTTAATTATAAATAATCCCAGGACACAGTTGGCCCTCTGGAAAATCCTACTCCATTCTTTCTCTCATTGTGCAGATTTTAGGCTTTCTCTCATCGTGCAGATTTTAGGTAGGCAGAAAAACACTGAGGAAGCAATCTCACTACACAGTGTTTCCTACAATGTAAAGAGCTTACCGTTCAAACCTGTAGGAAGCAAACTTATATGTTGGCCCAACTGCAACATGCGAGTGTGTGTACGATGTTGTAGCAGGCTGTATTACTGCCCTATCCCATTTCTAAAGCATTAGTATAAAAGTGGCACTACATCAGATAACTGTAGTCCCAGGCAAGAGTGTCTTATTACAGTCATATGCACATGTAACATAATCATCACTGGTGGCATCTTTCCAACATTAATTAAATCCAGATCTTACAGAAGATTTGAGACTGTGCCATTTGGTAAGGGGGAAGGGTGAGTAAATGGAAAGACTATGAAAAAATAATGGTTGTATTGGATTAAGGTATGTAACCCAAGATCAGCTGTCTCCATTTTCTTCGGTCTTCTGAAAACACTCTTTTTTGCTTAAAAATTGGCCCAAGTCCCCATGCTACATAAGTGGGGAAATGCACTATCTCTTGTATCTTTTCCCCCTAGTCCTATCTCCAAAAGATCTTGCATGACTAACATTTATCTCATTCATCTCTTGCTATCATATCTTGCCTCTGCTGAATTCTTTCTTGTTCTCTGCACCTGCAGCTCTTCTTCACTCTCATTCCAGCCAAACTAAAAATAAACTACTTAAAAGCCTTAAAAGCAGGAGCTCCTTCTAACAGGCCTGCTCCCCACTCCATCCCCACTGCCTCGAGCAGCAGTTGGTGCATAATAGTCACAACATCCTCTCCTCTTCTCATTCAGAGCAATTCAGTCATCCTTTTATCTATTCCTTCCAGACCAAGCCCTGAACCCCATCTTTTCACACTGAAGTGGCTCTTTAAAGCGATTAATTGAAACAAGAGATGACTCTTCCTATGAGGAATTCTGTCACCAGAATATTCTCCCCATCACTTGCACATAATGTATTTAAAACACACCTGGAACATATTTCAAAACATATTGTACACAATAAATATAAATAATTTTTACTAAATAAAAAAGTACGCCTAGATAGAGAAGGCTAATCTACCAGAAATTAAATTTTACCTTTTCAACAACAGAAACTGACACATACTCTGGATAGTAAGAATAAGAGAAGCACCCTGGAGCAGATCTTGAAAGCAGCATTTTAGAAAACAGCCCCCTCCTCTCTACGTAG
>NW_007729406.1:17877-20516 GCF_000696425.1 Galeopterus variegatus | reverse complement strand
GCACCCTGGAGCAGATCTTGAAAGCAGCATTTTAGAAAACAGCCCCCTCCTCTCTACGTAGCAATCAGGGATTTCAGCAAGGTGGGAGCAGAAGATGTGAGGGAGAGAAGGCGCCAATACAGACAAACGGTAGAACTTCATTCACTCGTCAATGATCTAAGCAATTCTTTTGCTAGATAAGAGAATTTTTCAAACACTAGAGGAATATTTTCTCAATTTTGTGTGCTATTCTCACTGCAAAGATGATAGACACAAGACACTTTTCAGTTTATTTGCCATTATTAACATTTTCTCCATTGCTTTCTTAAGTCTAGACCAGGAGTCAGCAATTACAGCCTGCAGGTGAAATCCAGTTACCACCTATTTTTGTAAGTAGTTTTACTGGAATGCAGCCATGCTTATTGTTGAAGAATTGCCCACAGCATTCTAATACTACTAGGGAATTCAGGTGGTTGCTACAGTGACCACATGGTCCGCAAAGCCTGAAATATTTACCATTTGTTCCTTCACAGAAAAAAAATTTGTCAACCCATTCTGTACCCTCTCACACTTTCTGGCACCCTCTCTTCTTGACCTCAGTTATCGCAATGTCCTTCTGGTTGATCAGTACCACTGCTGCTCCCACCTCCAAAAATAACCTCTCCTTACTTCTCCGACCTCTCTTTCTTCCATAAAACATTCATTTCCATGTATTTGAATTAAAAGTTGAGAAAGTGAGTTATATACTTACATTTTTATGGTAAGTTTTGACTGTCTATTCGATTCAATCCTCCTCCCTTTAAAAGAAAAGCTGGCAGCTTGTTAAAGAAAAATACATCTTGTTAGAATAACATCTGAAGAACGTTAACGTTTGCAGCTCCACCAGCCGTGTTCCTGCCTTCTCAGCTTCTATCACAGACTCTAGACAATAATGGGTGGACAGTGAGCCAGAGACACCCACACCTCTGTGGACCCATTTCTGAAAGGAAGTCACTGTCTATCAGTTCTCTGTGAAAAGGGTAAGAGACTGGGACTGGCCTTAAGCACTATTTTTAATTAAATTTTGTTCATTCATCTCTATACTTTTTCAAAGGTCTTCACCTACTTTCAGGTATATTCCNAATTTTGTTCATTCATCTCTATACTTTTTCAAAGGTCTTCACCTACTTTCAGGTATATTCCTCTAATTTCTGGGTAAAGATTTTATAGGGATATCCAGATATTGTGATTTTTATATATAATATTTTTATAAAATGAAGTTATCAAATATTTAATAAATGTCTTTCAAGTTTTCATAATTTAATAGTTCCATTTAGAGGTTTAAGTTTGTGTGAGCTTTTTCTTACCCATAATTGCTTACATTTATTTTTTAAAAGAAACCTATTTATTGTAGAAAATTTTTAAAAATAAGATAACAAAAAGAAAATTGAAACACCCACCACCAAGAGATAATCACCATGAATATTTGGGTATACCTATAGTCTTTTCTCCACACAGACACATGCATAAAAGTGTGTATATAAACATATAAAATATATACATATATACATGTGTCATAATGCATTTATTATTTTAGACACTACTGTTTTCACGTAACCATAAATAGTGATGATCTATTGATGTCATATACTCTTCTACATAATATTCTTTTTTGCTATTTAGTGTTTGATTGTATAGCTAGACCCTGATGAATTTTTTTTTTTTTTCCCTTTTTGTTTTTTTTCATGACCGGCAACGGATCGCAACCCTTGGTGTTGCGCCCTCACCTCGCTCAGCCAGTGAGCCGCCGGTCTGTATGTGGGATCCGAACCCTTGGCGGGAGCGCCACCGCGCTCCCAAGCAGTGCGCTGTAGCAGTGCGCCACCGGGCTGGCCCGAGACCCTGATGAATTTAACAAATAGCTTTATATATGTCTTATTTCAGTTTTAAAACTATTACAACACTGCAGTAAATACTCTAGGCATGTGCTATGATCTGAATGTTTGTGTCCCCCCCCATTCATATGTTGAAATCCTAACCCCAAGGCAGTGGTATTAGGAGGTGAGGTCTTTTAGGAGGTGATTAGGTCATGAGGGTAGAGCCCACCCTTATAAAAAGTGACCCCAGAGAGATCCCTTGACTGTGCTGCCATGGGAGGACACAGAAAGAGAAATGTTGTCTATGAACACCAAATCTGTTNAATATCCTCAGGTGTTCCTTGTTACTACTTAATGTAAGTTGTGTATGGGCACCCAGGTGTCAAGGGTTGTGACTTAAGTTTAAAAGACTAACAGCTCTGATCCACAGTGCTTCTCAGAACTCTCAGAGAATCCGCTAGGATAGTTGCTCCTAGATCTGAATAAAACCCATTCATTTTTCTATACCTAAGGCTCCCAGAACCTTTTTTTTTTTTTTTTAACCTAGCTCACAGACCTGCGTGTGGAGGGTTTGTAACCCAATCTGTGCAACTCGAGGGGTCTGTAAGCCCTAGCTTTACACTAACCAATTGAGAGATCCAGTATATTTCAAAAGCCTTTCTCTCCCTCTTTTCTGGATAAACAGATAGATATACCAAATTATATATTGATGGGTCTACACCATTTTGTTAGTTAAAGCTATAAAACCTAATTTTGAACTGTGAAGTATCCTCTTTCATGGTATTCAGCCATTTAAAAAAAAAT
>NW_007729406.1:15395-17270 GCF_000696425.1 Galeopterus variegatus | reverse complement strand
ATGGCCTAAACTAAATATATGCCTAAAAGTATTAGAATAATACTGCTGGATCTATTGTCTTTAACAGTATGTTAGTGTCTTTCTCTAAAATGAGACAATTTTCCTTTCTACCAATAAATACAATTTTATGAATACATTCTCAAGTGTTCATGTCTTCTTTCATTACCAGCAGTAATAACCTACTTCTGCCATATTCCTAATGACAATTTTCATTACAGAGATAAGAAAAGGCATTACATTTAAAAACTCAGCATCTCAGGTGTAACTCCTTGGTGAATATTTTCATCAGTTCCCCTCATTTTTCTGTTCAGCATTAATCAACTCTTTTCCTGTAAATATGCTGTGTTTCATTTGGAGATAATGTTTTATGTTAATCAACTGCCTACATTGCTGTTCAGCTTCTAGGAGCCATTTAGATATACCTTAGGGAGCACAAATATTAAATTTGTAAACGTATTTCTCAGTGAATTTACAATGACATTTTATTAATTTAGAGCCCTTTGATACAAAAGAAGTGCAGGAATAGAAAGACCCCTACATTCTATTAAAGCATCCTGTGAGGGTAATTTCACCCAGAAAGAGGTTTTCTGAGCACAATTTGAAGAGAAAAGTAAGAAAGCCCTTTGAGTGGGCTTGGGGTATTGTGCTGCAGTTCCCCATCTACACAGAATTGTTCCAATTTGATAGATTTCAGCAAATGTTCAGGCCTTTCCTTCCACAGAAAATTCAAAGCAGCATTATTTTTCTACTCAGTGGCCATTTTTGGCCTCAAGCAGCCGTTAGGCTTGTCTTGCCATTTCCATTTGTCAGATCAGTGTGGTACAGATGTCACACAATGAGCGTCAGAATGATTCTTCAAGGAGTTGCTATGGTAGGAAACTGAAATTCACAAGAATGGGGCTAGGAAGGATCAGTGTGCCCTACAGATTGTTTATTCAGTGGATATTTACCAATCATTACTAAGTGTCAGGCATTAAGCTATGTGCTAAGTGATGTTCCCCCTGTGCCCTGCAAACTGTAACTCCTAGATCCTTCATTTACTCCAACAATACTATTATCTTTTAAATATCCAGTTGTATGATACTTTGAATAAAGTGGCTTCTTCTTTCCTTAATTTGGTTTTCCTAAAGCAGATCCTGAGACAAGGACTTGTATGCAGGTAGTTCATTTGAGAGAGAATTCCCAGAAATAACACTGGAGGGATCAGGAAGAGTGAAATCGAGGTATATGCCACTGCATTGGTTAACAGAACACCCGATAGCGACTCAGTCTCTCTGAGAACCCTCTAAGGAGTCATGTTGAACTAAACCACCTTTCCAAAGAAGGGCAGCTGGGGCATTTACCTGACTACCATTCCCACCTGGTTTAGATTTGTTACCAGAGGTACAAACTCCTCCACGTTTCCAGGCCTCCTTGCCTGGACTGAGGGAGCTCTCTAGGCTTCAGAGAAAGTCTGAGGCAGAAAAGCAGGAACAAAGCAGGTGCTCAAGCGGGGAGGGCACCAGCAGTACAGGAACTGCGCCCCACGGCTGCTGCCGAAATCAGTGGTGAGCCAAGAGATGCGACCCAGGGTATGAAAACGGCAATTTCTGGTCATACAGTGATCTTGTTCTCTACCAAATTTTTATTCTCATACTCAAATCCTAGTCCTTACCGCTGCCCAATTCTCAATTTTAAGATATCCCTTCACCAACCATTGCTTCCCATCTTTCAAACTTACTCTCTCTAATACCATGATTCTAACCATCCTTACACCCTGTTGGATCCTACCAGCCAGTAATCCTACCACCTCTCCACTGTCCGTCATTCCCGTCATGTCCTCACTTCCAGCCTGTCTTTATCATCACTCCCTCTCACGTGTTCTCAACTCCCTTC
>NW_007729406.1:0-14950 GCF_000696425.1 Galeopterus variegatus | reverse complement strand
ATGTCCTCACTTCCAGCCTGTCTTTATCATCACTCCCTCTCACGTGTTCTCAACTCCCTTCTTCTCTCTCTCCTTCTCATTCTCTCCCGGCAGAACCCTAATACTGGGAAAGTTTATCTCTTCATCTACGCTGTGCCTGGCCCCTTGTAGCTGCATGAATCTGGAAAGAAACACACTACTCTGCTGGCTGGTTTCACTTTAAATTGATGGTCAATCTGCACAAGTGGGCTCTTCATGCTGCCCAACAATCGCACCGTATTTCCCTAGATCATTCACACTCCCACTCCATACGCCTGTTTTGTATCTTCTATTGTCCCCTCAAACCTCCAACAACTCTTCCTTCATCCTCGTTTTCAGCTGATAATCTTGCTTCCTATATCTCTGAGAAAGTAGACGTGGAAGACAGCCTACATAAGCTACCAACATAACTTCTACCCATCTCATTATATAAGTGTGCACACACTCTAACTTCTTTTCCTGCTACCACAGATGAACTGGCCCCACTCCTTCCAAGGCCAGTGCTTCAACTTGTCTACTTGATCCCATCAACTTTTTCCTACTAAAGGACATCACTCCTGCAAATATTCCCTCTTTTTTCCTGTATCATAAATGTTTTCCCCTCTGCTGAAATCTTGCTAACATGCATAAAAACATGTTAACATTGCTACCATCTTTTAAAATAATAATAATAAACTCTCATCACCTTTGTACTCATCCAGTTTGCATTCCATTACACTCCTTCCGTTTACACCAAAACTCCTAACCTGGAATTGTCTATATTCAGTGTCTCTAATTTATCTGCCCCATTCACTTTTGAATCAACTCCAAACAGCCCTGAACTGCTCTTGTCAAGAGCATATATGAATTCCCTTAATATATGATTGCTAAACTCAACAGGAAATACTCAGTCCTCACATGTTTTGATGTATCAACAGCATTTGACACACTCCACACAGTTGGTTTTCCTCACTGGCTATTCCTGCTGAGTCATATTTGCTGCTTCTTTCTCATTTTTCTGGTTTCTAAACATTGGGTGCCTTAGGGCTCAATCTTTTGGGGGGGAATATATAAATATATTCATTCTTTTTCTCAGTGACATCATCCAATTTCATAGCTTTAAATACCATTTATATGCTCATGAGTCCCAGATTTATATCTCTATCCCAGTCCTTCCCCCTGAATTTTTCTAAATTGGTTGTATTGAGGTATAATTTACATTCAATAACATTTACCAATTTGAAGTATACAATTTGATGATTTTTGGAAAATTGATACAGTCATGTAAACACCACCAAAATCAACATATAGAACATTTTCATCATCCAAAAAATTCTTTCCTGCTCTTTTGCAGTCAATCCTTTTCCCCCCACCCTCAGACCCTGAGAAACATCAATCTCTTTTCTGTCATTATAACTCTCTTTTTTAGAACCTCAGAAAAATGGAACCAGACACTATGTGATATTTTGAGAATGTCTTCTTTCACTTAGCATAATGCTTCATAGACTCATCCATATTACAGCCTCTGTGGGTAGTTCTTTCCCTCTTATTGCTGAGTACAATTACATGTATGGATATACAACAATTTGTTTATTCCCTCCCAGTTGAGAAACATTGGAGCTTTTTCTGAGTTTTGTCTATTACAAATAAAGCTACTATAAATATGTATATACCACTTTTTTATTTTTTTAATTTTTAATTGACATGTAATATTACATATTAATGGTATATTGTGTGATATTTCAATACATATATATAACGTATAATGATCAAATCAGGTTAATCAACATATTCATCTCCTCAAACATTTATCATTTTTTCATGTGTGTTGGGAACATTCAAAATTCTGTCTTTTAACTAATTGAAAGTATACCATAAATTGTTGCTAATTATAGTCACCTTACAGTGCTGTAGAACAATAGATCTTATTCCTCCAATCTAGCTGTAATTTCATATCCATCAACCAATCTCTCACTATCCCCTCACCCTCCTACTTTTCCCAGCCTCTGGTAACCACTATTTTACTCTCTACTTGTATCCAATCAACTTAATTTCATATCCATCAACCAATCTCTCACTATCCCCTCACCCTCCTACTTTTCCCAGCCTCCTACTTTCCCAGACTCTACTTGTATCCAATCAACCTACTTTTCCCAGCCTCTGGTAACCACTATTTTACTCTCTACTTGTATCCAATCAACTTACTTAGCTTCCACACGTGAGTGAGAACACGTGGTATTTCTCTTTCTATTCCTGGCTTATTTCACTTAACATAATGTCCTCCAAGCTCATCCATGTTGCCACTAATAACAGAATTTCATTCTTTTTTATGGCAGAATAGTATTCCATTGTGTATGTACACCACATTTTCTTTATTCATTCTATAAATATTCACATACCACTCTTTTTGTCAGCATTTCATTGTGGCTTTTATTTGCATTCCCTTAATAACTAAAAATGTTGAGCATCTTTTCATATGCTTATTTTCCACTTACATAATTTATTTGGTAGTCTACAAGTCTTTCAAAGCCAATTTTTGTTATCAGATGTTTAACTTATTGAGTCATAAGAGTTCTTTTTTGAAATTTTTTTATTAATATTATTATTATTTTACATTCTAAGATGTTGTGGAGCAGTTCAGGGGGAGGAGGAGAGGGAAAGAGGGAGGGAAGTAGGGTGGGAGGAGGAGGAAGGGGGTAGCGTGTGGTTGAGGACTGTGGCACTCTCTTCATTCCATCATGGGAGACCAAGAGGCTTCCAGCTGTGGCTCGGTCTTTGCTGGGCTGGATGCAGAAGCCCTCAGCCTCCCACCACCCTGGCTCGGGAACCCAGGACTTTTCCACTGGTGGCTTAGTGGTCATTGCTGGGCTTGGTGCAGATGTCAGGGAGGTGTGGCTAAGGCACTCGGCACCCCCCGCCACCCCAGCTTGGGAGCCCAGGGAGCTTCCTGCAGTGGCTCAGTGAAGAGTTCTTTTTATATTATGTATAGAAGGCTTTCATCAGATATATGTCTTGCCAATACTTCTTCCTATCTATAGCTTGCCATTTTCTTTTCTTAACAGTGTATTGTGGTGCTAAACCATGTCTAGGTGACCTCCTTTTCGGTTGAGGTTTTGTATATTGCAGAGCAGCTCCCTGGCTGCAATCTATTAAGAGTCAGCCCTCAAAAACAGGGGTTTGTAAAAATAAAATAAAATAAAAAATTGAAAAGATAAAAAAAATTTTAAATAATTTTTATAAATGGTATATTTTGAAGAGCAAACATTTTAAACTTTGACTAATTCTTTTCTTACCATCTTTTTTTTCCTTATGGTTCATGCATTTTTTGTCCTGTCTAAGAAAGTATTTGCCCTAAAACAAGGTTACAAAGATATTTGCCTATGTTTTCTTCTATAAGTTTTATAGTTCTAGCTTTTACATTTAGGTGTACAATCCATTTAAAGCTAATTTTTTATAGGGAATGTGATAAAGGTCAAGGTTCATGTGGCTATCCTCATTATTCCAGCACTATTTATTGCAAAGTCTATTCTTTCCTTTATTGAATTACCTTGAAAGCTTTGCCAAAAATAAGTTAACCACATGTGTATATATCTATTTTGGGAACACCTATTTGTTTCCATTTTTCTATATGTCTATCCTTATGCCAATACCATGCTATTTAATTACTGCAGCTTTAGAGTAAGACTAGAAATTAGATAGTGTAAGTTCTCCAATTTTGTTCTTTTTTAACAATTGTTTTGGTTATTTTAAGACTTTGGGGCTTGTATATAAATTTTTGAATTGACTCATCAGTCTTCACCAAAAAGCTGCTGGGATTTTGATAGAGATTAAGTTAAATCTATATACTAATTTGAGAAAATTTGACAGTTTAACAATAATTAATCTTCCAGTCTGTGAACAGGGTTATGTCTCCACTTACGAAGGTTTTCTTTAATTTCTTTCTTTCAGTATATTTTGTACTTTCCAGTGTACAAATGCTACACATATTTAGTGAAACATATCCCTAAATATTTCATATTTTAATAACATCAAGTTTTTAAAATGCCATTAAAATGACATTATTATATTAATATCAATCTCAATTGTTGATTGTGAGTATATAGAATTAATTTTTGAATATTGACCTTGTATCCTGCAGCTTTGCTAAACTTACATATTAGTTACAGTAGCTTCTTTGTAGATTCTTTAGTTGTTTTTTCAAACATGGATGATCATATCATCTGCAAATAAAAACTTTTCTTTTCCAACTTCTATGTTTTTTGTTTCTTTTTATTGCCAAACTGCACTAGTTAGTAACCACAATAAAACATAGAAAGGAAGGGGTAACTATGGACAGCAAAGTGAAATAGAAGTATACTGTTGAAAGATTCTTACACTATTCATGAAGTGATTTGTCATCTAAAGGTCGTATTACTTACCTATTGTTGAATAACAAACTACCCCCAAACTTAGCAGCTTAAAACAGAAGTTAACAGAAGTCAAGTTTTTATCTCACACAGTTTCTGTGTATTGGGATAGACTTAGCTGGGGGATTCTGGCTCAGGGAATCGCATGAAGTTACAGTCAAGATGTTGAAAAGTGTTGCAATCACCTAAACACTTTCCTGGGGCTGGAGAATTTGCTTCCAAGATGGCTCACTCAAGTGACTGAAAAGCTGGTGCTGGGTCTTGGCCAGAGGCCTCAGTTCCCCTTCATGTGAACTTTCCACGGTGTTGAATATCCTTGGAGCATAGCAGCTGGCTTTCCTCAGAGTGGGCAATGCAAGAAAGAACAAGTTGGAAGCTGCAATGTCTTTTTGACCTAGCTGTATTGGTTCATTTCTTTTGCTCATAACAAAATATCTAGAACTGGGGAATTTGTAAGAAAGTGAAATTTATTGCTTACCATTTCAGAGGCTGGGAAGTCCAAAGTCCAGGGAACATATCTAGTGAGGGTTTTCTTTGGTGGTAGCTTTACAGCAATGCAGGGGTCTCACACAACAGAAAATGGCAAAGCAGAGAGAGACTCTTTGTGCACTCTCCTTGATTAGCCCTCGGAACCATATCCCGACCACTGTTATTAATCCATTCATTATGGCATGGTCCTACAATCTAATCACCTCTTAAAGGCCCTTATCTTTCAATTACCATAATAGGATTTCCCACCCTCAACAATTACAGTGGGAATTAAGATTCTAATATATGGATTTCAGGGGACACAATTCAATCAATGCACAGCATTCCACCCCTGGACCCCAAAGTTCGTGTCCTTCTCACAGGCAAATACATTTATTCCATCCCCAAAGTCTTAACTTACTTCAACTCAAAAGGTCCGAATCCCTATCTGTTAAACCAAAACAAGTTATCTACTGCCAAGATACAATGATGGGACAAGCATAGGGTACATATTCCCACTCAAAAAAGGAGAAATAGGCCAAGAGAAAGGGGTAACAGGTTCCAAAAAAGTCCAAAAAGCCAGCAAGGCAAGCATTAAATCTTACAACTGGTGAGTCATGTACTTTGACTCCGTGTTCACTGTTCTCTGAATGCTGGTGTGGCAGTTAGATCCCCAAGTCCTTGGACATCTCTGCTCCAATGGCTTTCCTGGTCTCAGGCCACACTTCAGCTCTCCCACGCTGGCATACTACTCTGGTAGTCTCACAAGTCTGATGTCTCCATGAGCGTCCCACTCTCATGGTTCTAATAGGCATGGTGCTGTTGGGATTTTTCTGCTGCAGCTCTGACTCTGCATTTCTGCTCAACATTTTTCTAGCAAAGGCTGCTTGCAGTGACTCTGCCCCTGTGACAGATCTCTTCCTAGGACCCCAGAATTTTCCATACATCCTTTGAAGTTGGGGTGGAGGCTCCCAGGCCTTCGCAGCTCTGGCATTCTGCAAGCCTGCAGACCTAACACCACATGGGCACCATCAAGGCTTGTGGCTTGTATTTTCCAAAGCTGTGGGTCCAGCCACACTTAGGGCCAATTTAGCCATGGCTGGAGCAACTGAAGCATGTGTGGTGCCAGTGTGGGAAGCAGCACCCTGAGGTGGCCCTGGGCAGTGAGCCCACAGAGAGGGCCTCAGTCCTGTTCCCCAAGACTATTTTTTCTCCCTAGGCCTCTGGGCCTACAATGTAAGAGTTGGCCTCAGAGCCTTCTGCAATGCCTTCATGTCCTTTCCTCCCTTCTCTTGATCCCTTTCTTTTGTACTAATCTTCTTAGCACCATTGCATTTTTCTTCTGAAAATGCTCTCTGCTTCTCTACCACATGGACAGGCTGCAAATTTTCCAAATTTTTACACTCTGTTTTCCTTCTAATTATGAATTCTGGCTTTATGTCATGCCTTTTCAGCCATAACTCAGCACAGGCTCTTGCAAGTAGCATGCAGCTTCCTGAGTGTTTTGCTGCTTAGACATTTCTTTAGCCAAATACTCTGGGTCAGCACCTTTAAGTTTCACATTCCAGAAAAGTTTGGGGCATAAACAGAATGCAGCCAAGTTTCTTGCCAGTTTAAGTTCATAGCAAGGGTGATCTTTGCCCCAATTTCCAATAAATCCCTTCATATTTACATCTGAGGCCTTTTTAGAATGGTTTTTACAGTCCATATTTCCATAGCATTCTGGTCACCACCATTTAATCAGTCTCTAAAACATTCCAAATTTTCCCTGGTTTTCTTGTCTTCTAAACTCCTATCAGCAGCTTGGCTTTATCTCACCTGTTCCTTCAAATTCTTCTAGCCTTTCCTCAACACACAGTTCCAAAGCTGTTTCCAAACTTTCAAGTATTTGTCATAAGCAACAATTTTCTGTATTAGTCTTTTCCTATTGCTTACAATAAAATATCTGGAACTGGACAATTTGTAAGAAAATGAAATTTATTGCTTACAGTTTCAGAGACTGGGAAGTCCAAAGTCCAGGGAACACATCTGGTGAGGGTTTTCTTTGATGGTGGCTTTATGGCAATGCAGGGGTCTCACATGGTAGAATATGGCAGAGCAGAGGAAGAGAGACTCTTCTTCATGTGCTCTCCTTTTTTAGCCCTCAGAAGCATGCCCCTGACCACCATTACTAATCCATTAATCATGGCATCGTCCTACAATCTGATCACCTCTTCAAGATCCCACCTTTCAATTACCATAATAGGATTTCCCAACCTCAACAGTTATAGTGGGAATTAAGTTTCTAGTGTATGGACTTTGGGGGACACAATTCAATGAATCCACAGCACTAACCTTGGAAGTCATACACTGTCATTTCTCCATATACTATTGTTCACATAGTTCAACCCTATTCAGTGCAGGAGGAGACTATATCAGAGCTTGAATGCTAGAATTCAGAGACCTTTAGGGAAAATCTTGGAAGCTGGTTAACACAACTTTGAAGTTAAAGTGTCCTCATCACATATTTTACTTCTACGTATGTTATAAACTCAACAACACATTATTTCTATTTTGCTTTAAGCAGTCAATTATCATTTAAAAAGACTGAAAAACTAAGAATATTAAGTGTTTTATATTTATCCACATATTTACCTTTTCTGGCTCTTTCCATTCCTTTATGAAAATACAAATTTTCAGCAGGTATCATTTTCCTTCTGCCTGAATGACTTTCTTTAATATTTCCTATAGTTAGTCCACTGACAATGAATTTTATCTGTTTTGTTTGTTTGGAAAAGTGTTTATTTCATCTTTATTTTTTAAAGATCAAAAAGCTGGATATATAATTCTAAATTGACAGTTTGGTTTTGTCCCAAAACTTTGACAATTGTCTTCTGGCTTGCAGAGTTTCTGATGAGAGAGTGTTTCCCCACCCGCCTCTGACTGCTATTAAAATTTTTTCTTTATCACTGATTTTCTAAAATATGATTATAGCACGTCCTGGTGTAGTTTTCTTTATATTTTTTCTCCTTAGGACTTGTTGAGTTTCTTGGATCTGTGAGTTTATACTTTTCAACAAATTTGAATGAAAATTTGGCCATTATCTCTTCAAATATTTTCTGCCCTTTTCCACCGTGCTTCTGGGATTCCAATTATAAGTATGTTAGAGCTCCTGAAATTGCCCCTCAGGTCACTAAAGCTCTGTTCATTTTTACAACAGTCATATTTTTCTCTCTGAGCTTCATTTTTGATACTTTCTATTGCTCTGTCTTCAATTTCACTGGTATTTTCCTCTGCGGTGCCTAATCAGCTGTTAATCTCATCCAGTCTATTCTTTATTTCAGAAATATATTTTTCATCTCTATAAGTTTGATTTGGGTCTTTTTTCTATTATCTGTTTCCCTCTTCATCATGTTCATGTTTCTCTGTACCTTCTTGATACCATGAAACATGTTTATAATAGCCAATTTTAGTTATCCCATCACCTCTATTATTTCTGGTTCTGTTTTTATTGATTGACATCTTTCTTCTGATTATGGGTCATGTTTCTTATTCTTTCTAATACCTGGTATTTTTCTATTGCATATTGGTCATTGAGACCTTACCTAATTGGGTGGTAGGCTTTGTCATATTGCTTTTAATAGTGTTGGGCTTTATTTTGGCACATAGGTTACTTACTCTAAACCTTTTGAGTCTTGTTTTAAACTTTGTTAGGAAAATCTAGAGCATCTTTGCATCTTTTAGTCTAGGGCTAATTTAGCCTCACCACTAACTTCCCTACTAAAGTACCTTCTTAGGATCTATCCAATGCCCCGTATAATACAAACTCTTCCAGGCCTCATGTGACCTTCAGGAATTATTTAGCTTATTGCTGTCCACTGGCTCTTTCCTCAGCCTGGGGTAGTTTTCTCTTTTACACGCTCATATCAATATTCAGATAAGGGCTCAAGGGACCCATTTGTCCATCTCTGGATAATTGGAATTATCTTTCTCTCTCTCTCTCTGCCACCAAATTTCTAGCCACCTTATCCTCCCTGAACTTGTATCTCTATTCCTTCCACACAGGTAGACCACCAGGCTCCATTTGAGTTTTCCCTTCATCCACTGAAGTCTGTAAACTGCCTCTAGATGGCAAATCAAGCTAGAGCAATAATAAGGTTCACTTTGTTTTCCTTTTCTTGGGATTCCTAGTGACTTTTATCCAATGCCTGAAAAAAAAAAAAAAAACTGTCCAATTTTGTAGCTGTTTAAGGTATGAGAGTAAATCCAATCCTTGTTACCACATCATGGCCAGGGCAGAAGTATTCTCCTAAAGTCTTTAAGTATCAAAATGCTAGCTGGACACCTCTACTTGCAAATATAATAGAAATATTGAATTTAGCATTTACAGTTTAACTCTGATCTTCCCTGCATGATCTGAGTCAAGTAAACCTGCCCCTCTTTCAATCTTCCCCATGTCAGTTAATGGCAACTCTACTCTTCCAGTTATTTGGACCAAATCTTCAAAACTTCTCCTAAAACTCAATGTAAGCCATCAGCAGATTTAACTCTTGTCTTCAAAAATAGATCCAGAATCTAATCCTACCACAAATATTCTATTTTATTCTAGTTCCATCACTGTTTCCCTGGATTATTGCAATAGCACCAGTATTAGTGACAGTTACTATATTAATCATGTATTAAAAATATCCAAAAATATCCCCCAAATTTTGTTGACTTTCTATGCAATGTATTCTTGTTAATAGGTCTGCAAGTCTGCTGTGGCTTTGCTATGCTTGGCTGAACTTTGCTGGGTCCTCTTGGCTTGGCTCTAGGCTGCCAGTCAGGCTCTGGTCTGCTCCATGTCTCTCATTTTGGGGCCCAGGCTAAAGGAGCACTGGCTACTAGGGGTATTCTTTTGGCAAAAGCACAAGAGGGCTTAAAGAAACTTGCTGTGTCTTTTAAAGCCTCACCTTTGGACTAGCACATAATCACAGACTGGCACATCACTTTTCATTCACATTCCATTGACGAACGTAAGTCAAATAGCCAAATTCTGTGTTATTAGGTTGCAAAAATTTACTCCGCCCAGTGAAGAGGAGGACAATAGGGTGAATATTTGCTGACCAATAACCTACCACAGCCTCCTAATTGGTCTGCCTGTTCTTTCCCTAGCACTTTTCAATCTGTGCTCAACGATGCATCCAAAATGATTCTTTGAAAATATCTTAGGATCATCTGTTGCTAAAAATCCATCATGGGCTACCCATTTCACTCAGTCCATGCAATGGTCTACACGGCCTCAGTCAATCCTGCACCCAGTCACTCCTCTGACTTCATTTTCTGCTATTGCCTGCTCACTCTGTCAGTCCCAGCAGCATAGGCCTCCTTGCTAACCTGGAACAGGCCAGGCAAATTTCTATCTCAGGTCTTTATACTCGCAATGCCCTCTATCTGAAACATTATTCAGGTGTCTCTTGCCCTTTCCAGATCTTTGCTTAAATATGACCTTCTTAGTGAGGTCTTCCCAGAGCAACATATTTATAATTTCAAACCTTTTGATACTTTCCAGCCATCCTCCCTGCATTATTTTTCTCCATAGTACTTATACTTTATTTTATTGATTGTCTGTCTCCTTCTACTACAATGTGAACTCCAGGAGAGTGGGTAATTTTGTATGTTTTATTCACTTCTGCATCCCCTGAAATAGTGCCTTGAATATAGTAGGCATTCAATAAATATTTATTGAATGAATTAACAATAAGCTAAAACACTAATTATCCTGATTTGAGCATCATATATTGCACACAGGTATTGATATTTAATGTGTACAATCAATTATGTTTCAATTTTTTAAAAAGCAGTAAGATAACACAAACAAGGCTGCTCCATTATTATAAATAAATTCTGTCAATAGGGAGAGCCAAAACAATTCTGATTTTCTATCTGCATCTATCCTTTAATCCCAGAGACCACATCTAGATTGGTAGAGTTCAGGAATCCCAAAGGGTCCCTGGGAAAAATAGCCTTAAGAATTTTTTTTAATTAGTAAGGAAGAATATCTTTGAGGAAACTACTGTAAATTTAAAGCACATACAAACAGTAATTACACAATTTGGAACCTCTCTAAAGGGTATATATTAGGACTATATACATATATGTATGGGACATTTATGTCATACGTATGTGTGTACAATACATATATGTGACATATATGGGATATACACATATAACAGGAGGTCTATGCAATTAAAATTAATAAAAATTCTGTCCCATAGTTTCTCAGGGAAGTCTATAAAAAGTAAACTGTGAGGACCAGTGAAATAAGGTATTTCAAAGTATTTTGTAAAGTTTAAAAGAAATGAAATTTAAAAATAAATGGAAAATACACCTATGGTAATAAAATGGTATTGCTAAAAGTAAGTCAGAGTGGCTAGTCAGGGAGCTGTGTTTACCAGGACATCTGTACTTTCAGGGCAATAAAAGCTTTGGTGCCATCAGGAAGACACACAGACTACTTTAATCTCTCCCACAGTTGAGGGTACTGGTGAGGATGGAAACATGGAATATGGAAGGAAATAGAAGACAGTAAGTGACATAATCAATTAGGGACGGGAAAGTTCTGGTCTCAAAGTCTATGCCACGTCTCTAAGCTAGTGGCTCTCCAACTTCAGTCAGCAAAGGAATCTCACCTGGTTCTGGTTACAAACTCAGATTCCCTCCCACCTCCAGAGATTCCAATTGCATAAGTGTGGGCTGGGTTGGAATCTGCTTTTAACAAGCACCACAGCAGTTCTAAGGGTGTGGTTAGAGAATCAGCCTTCAGAAAGCACAGCTCCACGTTTGAGTTGCTGTCACTGATCATCCTGTTTCCCAACTTCATTTTAGATACTTTCTTAATAATGACCAGAAGGTGGCCTGCCTAATACCTAACTCCAAAAATAACATAACCCAATATGAGGGCACTTCAAAAAGTTCCTGGAAAAGTAGAATTGAAAGGTAATAAGAATCTCTCCGTGAACTTTCGAAGTACCCTTGTATACTCATGAATTAAAGTTGTATCATCCAGCATAGGTATCTTCAGTTCGCAATGAGACAGCACTACTTTCCCCAAATAAATGTTTGGGAAAATAAACAAGGAAAAAGGCAGCCCACACCACAACTATCACCACCTCAAACACTGACACCACAGGAGATAACGCACATTCTGAGAAATCTTTCTCATTATGAAAGTTTAGCATGTGAAAGAATAGCTTGAAGATTATTCTGGAATTTTTTTCCAGGTGTTTGTTGTTTGGCTGTTTGCTTGATTTTTAAATATCCGTAGACTACTGAGGTTTCCTTTTGAGAAACGAAGTGAGAGGAGCCTCTTCAGTCTTCAGCCATTTTATTTCAAGAGTTCACATGATGTCATTTTGATTACGCTTCTTCCCTCATATGAGATTAGCCTATAAAAAAGTGATTGGTCAATCATCTGAGAAGCACCTAAGTGGGAGGAGGAAACAAGCTAAAGACAGAAGAGGCAGCCACATGAGAAGACTCAATCGAAGAGGCCTTTCCAAACTACTCTCTTTTCCTGGCCGTCCTAGGAGGTGAGAATGGGTCTGTATACTCTAAAAGGCAAGCCACACCTTGGGAGCAATCATGTGTTCCTTATTATATTGTAATTCTCTGCTGTTACCCCTGAACCCTGGTAAATGCTTGTTAGTGGCTACAGTGTGGTCTCAGTTGTGCTGTGGGAAATTCAGGAAGGATTGTATGTTCTAGCCTGGTGCTACAGAGGGAGATATTGACATTTTCACAGTGCCAGGGTGGGGGTGGCAACAGTGATTAGTGAGATCCTCAGTCCTGAGGACAGAAGTCTTAGGTACAAGGTCAGTTGTCCCTTCTTCCACAGATCCTCGGTCTACTGCCAACTACAGATGATCAAAATATTAGTGAATAAGGAAGGTCATAAGTTTTCTCCTAAGGGGCATCAGAGTCTGGTTCTAGACAAAATTTCTTAAAGGTTGGTGCGTAGTTTCTGCATTTTTAGCACCCTCTGTTTTCCATGGGATCGTCTGTTTGAACAATTCCCCTTTCAAAAAAAAAAGCAGAACATTTCCTTAATCATTCAAATCCATAAATTTTTAGTCAAGTTACATAAAAATAAAGCCTGAATTTTGTGAATTATGGCCTGAATTCTATCCTTTACTCACTAGTAGGGATGTGGCTGGAGAATAATAGGCATTTCACCTATGCTTCCTAGTCACAAAACAGCATGGCTAAAGAACTACTTTTGATTTTTCCTGATAGAGAACTCCAAATCTAAGCCAAAAATAAAATAAAATAAAAACTAGTAATGAAAACATGTGGTACCAGGAAAATAAATCCTCATAAAAGATGACAACCTACAATTTAATGGATTCACAATTACTCTAATCTTGTAATCTTCAAATATCCCTTACTATTAAAAGCTATTATATGAAGGTATATATATATATGAATCAGACAAAGTGATTCACAAAGGCACTCAAAGAATTTTGGACTCCTACCAGCTTCCTTAAATCTTTAGCATTATCTGGATCACAGGAGGCCTTGCATAGAAAAGAAACTAGGCGGAAGTCTACGTATTATTTTTTGAACATGATCATTAAGATTAAACTGGTTATACAAGTCTAGCTTCTCCAACTGGTCAAACATTCAAATAAAGACTATGAAAATATTCTTTTGTTTCTGTACACCTGTATACAGGGCTATAATATAAATTGTTATATAACAATTTAATAATAATAAAGTGTTATATAAATGTAACAATTAGTTACTTAGAACAATATAGAAATATTTATGGTCCCTCACTGCAACAGTCCAAACATTAACAAGTTCTATTCTCTCCTGTCTAAGTCACTGTCTTAGACTGTAGTTTATACTACATGACGTTAACTACATTAACTCTATGAAGCCACCAAGATAGCTTTTGGTTCTGTGCTCTAATATACTAAATTAGTGTCATTTAGTTATAAAATTCTGGGCATTGACAACCTTCTAGCAGAAAAGCCACAGGTTTCTGTATATCCTCTAATACAGCACTTCTCAAATTTTTTTGTGTATGTATCACCTGGGAATCTTCTGATTCAATAAGAATGAGGTAGGACTTGAGATCCTGCAATTCTAACAAACTCCTCCAGGTGAGGCCAATGTCACTAGCCCATGCACCATATTTTCAGTAGCACAAAATAGAAAATATGAAGTGTCTCAGCAGATATTGTGATCTACATAAAATTGTTCTCCCTGGTATTCTTGTAAGTACCTATTGCATTTAACCAAAGCAGAAGTAATTGAAGATCTTGTCTTGTAAAGATGCGTAGTTTGTAGAAGGATACTCCTTGTAAAGATATATAGTTTCCATCAAATACCAAAAGTAAGAGTATTTATTTTAACATTTTAGAAATCTTTAAAGTAATCTTTTTGTCGAACCAGGAAAAAAAAACTAATGAAGAGGAGGTACCAGAATGAAGGGAAAGAACTGGAATAATGAGAATAATAATTGGAATAATGAATCGGAATAAGAAAATGTTGGGAAAGTGAAAGAAAATGGTCAGGGCCCCTCAGATGTTCAGAATCTTGCCGAGCACTTGATGTGAATATGCACATGCCCTCAGGTGTTCCTTGGTTAGTTTCTAATGTAACTGCGCATGTGCTCCCAGGTGTCCTGGGTTATGACTTAAGTATAAAGGATGAGTGGCTCTGATCCATAGCGCCCCCTGCCCCTGGGATGACCCTTAAGGGGGGCGGGGGGGGCTATGGGGAGGCCACTACTGCTGCTGGAGGCTGTTGCTGCCAGGGCCCCTGAGACCCTCTGAGAGGCCGCGGCCACCGCCAAACATGTAAGCTGCTGGACCTGTAAGCTGCTGCTGCCATTGCTGAAGACCAAACTCATGTCATCTGCTAATGGCTCCTGGAATCTTTCCCAATTATCTAGTGTGGACCTGCATGTGAGGGGTCTGATGACCCAGCCTGGTGTGTGAGGGGTCTGGGGACCCAGTCTGTACAACGGGTTTGAAGGGTCTGAGCCCTAGCGTGGTCGTGTAGCTTGACAGAAAATAAAAACAAAAATTTAATTTTCAAAAATATGAGGCATG
>NW_007729405.1:364220-383049 GCF_000696425.1 Galeopterus variegatus | reverse complement strand
ACTGCATTGAGATTTTAACAATCAACTTATATTAAAATAAAGTGTCACTTGTCTACTTTGTTTCATATAAGCTAATTTATTTTAGAAAAGTATCTCTGTGGTGCAATATTAAGAGAAAAAAATTAAAGGTGTGCTACTTTCTACTCCAACTCCGATATGTGACACTTTGTTTCCCTTTCAACATATCTAAATATGAACACACCTTCTACCAGATAAACACTGCCACCTTAACTGGTTACTCTGAAATCTGTCTTCTTCCCCAACCCAGCTACTATTAATACCCCTGTTTCAACTGTCACCAGCATTTTTCAAGTCACAAAGTTTTAAAACTTGATTCTTCTTTAGTTTCTCTCCTCATATTACATTAACTGTCAATCCTGTATACTCTCCTCTTGGGCAGGGGAGTGGAGCTTTAATTATGAAATATACATAAATGCAGAAAATTTCATAAAACATAAATGAACAGAATAAAAAATGATTTATAAAGCAAATACCCATGTAACCACATTTCATTCTAACACTAAACACAACCTCTAAGTCCCCTAAACCTCCCTTTCTAATCATGCCCCAATCCTCCCCAGAAGACTTGATTTTTATGGTAATACTATTTTGATTTTCTTTATAGTTTTAAAGCTTATATTTTTTGCTTCTTTTTGGGGGGAGGTATATAAAAGGAATCAAGTAGAATGCAGTCTTTTGTGACTTGTTTCTTTAGTTCTACAGTATGTTTTTGAGATTCATCCATGTTGTTTGTAACTATTTTGTTTGTATTCATTGCTGTATAGTTTTCCATTTTATAAATATGCCATAAATTATCCTTTCTGTGGCTAATGGACTTTGATCTTGTTTGTAATTATGGCTATAATGAACAACCTTGCTATGAATATTCTTGTACATGCTTCTTGATGCATGGAATCATTGTCATGGAGTATGTCTGTCTCCAAATTTGCTAGATATCCAAACTATTTTCAAAATCACTGAACCAGTTTATATTCCCACCATTATCATGGGAGTTAAATGATCCAACTCTTCACCAACACTTAGTATTTTCAGATTTTTAAGTTTTTGCCAGTCTAGTGGTTGTGTAGTCACACTTCATTGTGGTTTTTCAGATCAGATCTTTTGACCATTCTCTTTATTGGGTTATCTGTCTTTTTTTTATTGATTTATAGGAGTTCTTTATAGATTCTGGGTACAAGTCCTTTGCTTGTTACATCAGTCAAATTATATTTCCCTAATCTCTGTGGCTTGCCCTTTCACTCCTCATCAGAACTCCTCAAAAATCTTGTTAGTTGTGGTTTCAATGAAGAGAGAGAATGTCTTATCAGGAAGATCAGTGGCTCTTACACTAACTCATCACCACATTCAGTATCTAGTCCTCTGCTCTACACATCCCAAAGTGGTTTTTTTTGTTTTTGTTTTTGTTGCTGTTGTTCATTTATTTGTTTTATTTGTTTGAATCCTTAGATTCAATCCTGCTCAGAGGACCGATACTCATTTACAATGAGGAATAGCACCGTATCCTTCAGGCCACCCTCTCTCTGGTATCAGAGTATCTAGAAAGCCGAGTTACTATTACAAAAGTACTTTCTGTACAGACAAAATGAGCCAAGCCATTTTAAGAAACATTTGTTCTGAGCCATAGTGAGGCTAGACACTTTGTCCTCTCTCTACAGTAATCCACCTGGATGTTTTATATGCATGCAATTCATTTTATTTTATTTTTTTTAATCTCTTGGACCGGGCTAGAGAAACATAACTGAATCTTCGTTATTTGAACTTACTTTTTTCAGGCTTCATGCTGACTCCTTCAATTTCCCCACCCTCATCAGTTATGATCCTACATCAGGAAGAGCAGAGTATAATTGAGTGAACTTTTACCACTGTGATTCTGAAAGCAGCCTTTTTTGTCTAAGTTATATATGGGTCTCATTGTTTCTCCAGCCCCCACCACACCACTCTTGCTCCCTCTCTTTACCCGTGTACACCTATGTTGGATCCTGCCCCAGCTTCTCTGTCTTTAATACTACTATAGTCTTGAGTCTTAGGCAGAACATGCCACTTGCTATTTTTGAGACACATCTTGTGGTTTTTCACTTCTTTACCTTTGGTTAATTATGTTATTTCTCTGTCTGGGTTGTCCTGTCCCTAGGTCCATTAAGTCTGGAACTTAAAAATCCTATCTGGTGACATATAGTGAACCCTCCCAGTTCATTCCACCTTTTCTAGGAAATGGCTTAGAGTCACATTTTCTGCTAAAGCAGAAAATCATGTTTGAACCACATGATTTCTTCCTCTGGCCACAGATGATTGCAGATCACAGGTGACAGAGGAATTAATCTTTTGGCTGATCATTGACTAATCAGTGTTTAAAGAAATCTATACTAAAAAACCCAAAAACTACAAAGCCAATAGAACTGTTTCTTGGAAAAACCTAAACCACATATCATCTGAACTTTACAAGATTTCGGAGAAGACACAATAAATAAAAGAAGCATTTCTGCAAAGAATAATATGGGACAAGTGCTAATAGGAAAATAGAAATGAGAGGTCATAAGTCCCTGGGTGAGAGAGAGACAGGAAAGCTGCCTCAGTCCCAGATGGCTTAGCAGTTCGTGTTTCAGTCCCAGTCCCTTTGAAACATGGCTGTACTTCATTTCCAGGAGATCTATATCCTTCAGCTATGCACATGGTAACAAGTCAGTGAGATTATCGTGAAAAGAAAGTCTCCCAACCTTATGCTACCCTGAGTCTTTTCTATTCAGAAGTAGTACCTTTTGCCACCTCATTTTAAAAATTAATGTGTAAAATTTACCCTTTTTAATGAGTTGTTCACTGAATTTTGACAAACACATAAAGTTGTTGATGATCCACCACCACAATCAAGATATAATTTTTGTCACCCCCCCAAGATTCTCTCATGTGTCTTTGTAGTCAACTCTCCCCCACCGTCAGCCCCTGGCAATCACTGATCTGTTTTCTGTCCCTACAGTTTTGCATTTTCCAAAATAGTATATAAATGTAATTCTAAAGTATATAGCCTGGCTTCTTCCACTTATCATAATGCATCTGATACTGTCATATTTTTACATATATCATTACTTTGTTTCTTTTTATGCATGAGTAGTGTTTTATTGTGCGGATGTACCACAGTTTGTTATTCTACTCACCAGTTGAAGGACATTTCAGATGTTGCAGCTTTGGCCAATTACAAATAAAGTTGCTATAAACATTCACAAATATAAGTTTTTATGTAAACATAAGTCTTTATTTTGCTGAGTTAAGTTCCTAGAGTAGATTTACGATATCTTATGGTTAGTGTGTTTTACTTCATAAGAAACTTAGAAACTTCAGAGTTCTCAGTGGTAATAATCAGAAACCTATCATTTATACCTAGCCAAACTATCATTCAAAAGAATGGGGGAAATAATGGCATTTTTAGACATGCAAGGTGTTCTGATTATCTATTACTGCTTAATAAGTCACCCTGAAACTTTGCAGCTTAAAACAGAACAATCATTTATTTTGTACAGAAATACGCAATTTGGGTAGGAGTGGGAAGGCTTACCTTTGTTCCACATGTTGTCAGCTAGAGTGTTTCGACTAATGATAGTAAGTTCCTTTTTCACCTTGGCACTATCATGGTTACAAATTGGTAGTAACTGGGAGTTCATCAGAGCTAAGGGCCAGAGGCCTCAACTTCTTTCTACTTGGGCCTCTTTATATGCCCTGGGATTCTTCATAGCATAATATCTGGGTTCCAAGGATAAGCATCCTAAGAGAGAGAGCCCCATGGAAACTATATTCCCTTTTATGGCTAGCCTTGAGAGTCACATGGTGTCATTTTCATCTTTGTGTTTTTAGTTGAGATAGTCACAAAAGCCTGCCCAGTTTTAAGAGAAGGAGACATAGACTCCATCTCTGTATGGGAGAGTGCAAGGTTCTGGAAGAATGTGTCAGGTGGGAAATATTGTTGTGACCCATTTGGAAATTTTAATGGGCCACAGAGGGCTCAAGAAGTTTGCCATCTATGAAACCTCTTTGAAAGAACTTATAAGGGACATGTTTCAAGAAAGAAATAAAGAAGCAGAATATAAGGAATGATAGTGAACAAATAAAGTGATAAAATGAATTGGTTAGTGTAAATGAATGTTGAATTTTCTTTTAAAAAAAAAAAAATATGGAACTAAAATCCCAAATTATACCAACATAGGAAGTGTAGGAGCAGAGGGAAATAAAAGCTTATGCAAGTTCTCACTTTGTCTTAGGAAATGATATAGGTACTTATTAACTCTTTGAAGAATTTGTTATGAGAATATTTGCAACATGCATGGCTTTACAGCATCTCCTCACCTCCTTTTCAATTCATGAGGGTCTACTTCTCCCATCAAAACTGAATCATACTTCAGTTCTTACCTTACTTGAACTTAGCTAGTATTGAACTTTGTTTCACTTTCTTCTTCTAAAACACTCCTTTCTTTTTGATTTGATAATACCACATTGTATTAGTCCATTTCTATTGCTTATAACAACATACATGGAATTGGGTGATTTATAAAGAAAAGCAAATTTATTGCTTACAGTTTCAGATGCTAGTAAGTCCAAAGTCCAGGATAAACATCTGGTGAAGGCTTTCTTTGGTGGTGACTTCAGTGATGGCACGGTATCACGTTGTGAAAATGGCGTAGCAGTGAGAGAGAGACAGACTCTTCATGCTTCCCTTTTAAAACTCTCCAAACCATGCTCATGATCACCATTTTTAACCCATTCACTATGGCATGGTCCCACAATTTAGTCATTCTTCAAGGCCCCACCTTTCAATTACCATGATAGGATTTCCCACCCTCAACAGAGTGGGGCTTAAGTTTTGAGGTGCATTCATCCCAAGGCATTCCACCCCTGGCCTCCCAAAACTCATGTCCTTTTCACATAGAAATACATTGCTTTCATCCTCAAAGTCTTAACTTATTTCAACTCAAAAGTTCAAAGTCCCATTTGTGAAATCAATACAAGTTATCTACTGCCAAGATACAATGGTGGGACAAACATATGGTACATATTCCCATTCAAAAAGGGAGAAATGGGCCAAAAGAAAGTGGAAACCAGTCCTAAACAAGTCCAAAACCCAGCAGGGCAGGCATTAAATCTCAAAGCTAGCAATCATGTACCTTGACTACATGTTGGACACCCCCTGCACACTGGTGTGGGGGTTGGGTCCCCAAGCCCTCAGGCACTCTGCTTCTGTGGCTTTCCTGGTCTCAGGTGATGCTTTAACTCTCACAGGCTGGCATTGCACACTGGTAGCTCCACGATTCTGGAATCTCCATGGTGGTCTCACTCTCAGGGCTCCACTAGGCATGGCACTGATGGCGTTTTTCTGCTGCGACTCCAACCCCATGTTTCTAGTAGGCATTGCTCTAGCAAAGACTCTATGCGGTGAATCTGCCCCTGCAACGGATCTCTTCCTGGGCCTGCAGGCTTTTCCATATATACATTGAAATCGAGGTGCAGGCTCCCAAGCCTCCACAGCTCTGGCATTCTGTGGGCCTGCAGAGCTAACAGCACATGGACTCTGCCAAGACTTTTGGCTTGTATTTTCCAAAGCTGCAGGTCCTGCCACATTTGCGCCAATTTAGCCATGGCTGGAGCAGCTGAAAAAGCTGGGGTGCTCGTGTGGGGGGCAGCATCCCAAAGTGGCCCTGGGCAGCGAGCCCGTGGAGGGCACCTCAGGCCTGTTCCCCAAGACCATTCTGCCTCCCTAGGCCTTCGGGCCTGAAGTGGAAGGGTTGGCCCCAGAGTCTTCTGCAATGCCTTCAGGGCCTTTTCTCCCTTCTCTTGACAATCCCTTTCTTCTGTAATAATCTTAGCACCACTGCCTTTTTTTTTTTTTTTTTCTGAAAATGCTCTCTGCTTCTCTACCACAGGGCCAGGCTGCAAATTTTCCAAATCTTTACACTTTGCTTCCCTTTTAAATTCTGGCTTTATGTAATGCCTTTTCCATTATAACTCAGCATAGGCTAGTATAAGTAGCCATGCACATTCCTTAATGCTTTGCTGCTTAGAAATTTCTTCCACCAAATGCTATGGTTCACAGCTCTTAAGTTCCAACTTCCACAAAGTCCTAGGGCATGGATACAGTGCAGCCAAGTTCTTGTCAGTTCATAGCAAAGGTGATCATTGCCCCAGTTTCCAATAAGTCCCTTCTCATTTACGTGTCAGATCTTCTCAGAATAGACTTTACTACCTGTATTTCTGTCAGCATTCTGCTTGCCACCACATAACCAGTCTCTAAGACATTCCAAAACTTCCCTCGTCTTTTTGTCTTCTTCTAAGTTCTCCAGACTCCTCCAGCCTTTACCTAACACCCAGTTCCAAAGCTGCTTCCACATTTTCAAATATTTGATATAAGCAACACCCCACTTCTTTGGTACCAGTTTCCTGTATTAATCTGTTTCTGTTGCTTATAACAAAATACATGGAACTGGGTGCTTTATAAGAAAGCAAAATTTGTTGCTTACAGTTTCAGAAGCTAGGAAGTCCAAAGTCTTGGGAACACATCTGGTGAGGGTCTTGGTGATGGCAACAGTGATGGCAGGGTATCACATTGCAAAAATGGTGGAGCAGAGAGAGCAGAGAGACTCTTCATGCTCCCTTTTTAAAGCCCTCCAAACCATGCCCATGACCACCATTTTTAATTCATTCACTATGGCATGCCTACAGTCTAATCACTCTTCAAGGCCCCACCTTTCAATTACCATAATAGAATTTCTGACTCTCAACAGTTAGAGTGGGGCTTAAGTTTTGGGGGGACGTTCAACCCAAGGCACACATACTCGTAATTACTTTTCTTTCTGCTTCTTAGACTCTTTGCCAGTTCATTTTCCTCTACCTGTCTTTTAACTATTGGATTTTATCAATCCTTGGTCTTGGACTTCTTTACCTCACACCTTATTGACTCTCTTTAGGCAATCTGATTCAAGTCCATCAGTTCACATACCAATTATAGTGCTTGCTGATGACTCTAACCCAAACTACTCCTTTGACCTTCAGTCTTACATATTCGATGACCTACTTATGATATTTTTCTGGATGTTTTTCAAAGGTACTGTATACTCAGTATGTCCAAAACAGAACTCTTTTATCTTTAATCACCCTATTTTCTCCCTCCCCAGCCTTACATCTGACTCTTCTCCAGTGTTCCTCTCAATATAAATGACACTACCATGCAACAGTTGCCCAAACCAAAATCAAGGAATTATCCTTGGTGCTTCTTTTTCTCTACCATCGCATCTGATCAATCTCTCTATTTTTGTACCAGCTAACATCCTACAAATCTGCTCATATCACTATATGTCCATCTCTGTCACCATCCCTGACTGAACTCTTGCATCTCTCATAAATTTCTGCGTTAATGTTCTAACTTGTTTCCCTATGTCCCCCTTTGACTTCTCTATCTATTCTCCATATTGTGGTCAGAATGATTTATTAACATAAACCTAGTCATGTTACTCCTTTCCTTATAATCCATTAGTATATTAGTCTCAGTAACCAAATCCTTAATATAACCTGTAAGGTCTCCATAATATGCTCCCTAACCTCATCTGGCCTAATCTCTTGACTCCATCTCTTTCCTTCTGTAGTCCAGCCACAGCCACTTTTGTGTAATGGTTAGGCTCTTAGTTGCTAGAGTCAGACTACCTGGGTTTGTTTATTTTTGGATTTTTAAAAAGTTTTTTATTAGCATATTCATTGTTACAAATCATACTTATTCTTTATGCCCCTTATCCAATCTCTCCCCTCCCTCTCCCTCTAGGTCTGATCTTGGACAAGTTATCAGTGTTCTCTTCTCCAAAATGGAGTTATTAGTGTGAACTTTTTAGGGTTGTTGTATCAATTAAGTCAAACATTAAAATGGTAGCAATAGTGCCTGGCATTAAATAAGCCCCCAGTAAATGTTAGATTATTTCCTTGAATGAGCCATCTCCATTCCTGTCTCTGGGAATTCCCACTGGCTTTTCCCCCATGAGCAGGATATGCCCCCTCACTTCATTTGCATAATACTGACTTATCCTTCTGCTCCAAGAGGACCTAGCATCCTGATTGTCCCAGGACAGACCCAGTTCATATCTGTTGTCAATCAGTTAACACCTATTAATTATTTTTATGTGTCCGCTCTTACTCTAGTTTGTAAAATAAATTATACGCTCACCCTGCCATGCTAAGTTCAAAACTAACTTTTCTAGGAAACCTCTGATTCCACGAAGGTACCCTATTATTAGTTCTTATAGCACATCTTGTATTTTCCTTTGCAGTAGTTATGACAATTATGATTAAACTAGGTGATTGTGTAACTAATTACTTAAGGTTTGTTTCTCTTGTTAGGCTCCAGCCTTTCTGAGGGCTAGGACCTGAGTTGTTTTGCTTCATCACTGAGTTCTCAGCTTCAGTCTTGTTCAGAGTCATTGCTTACTAAATATTGTTAAAGGAAAGAAGAAACACTAAATAGGAATCTTATCTGGCTTTCTGTCCTATTTCTGACATTAAATATCAAGTTATTTCCCCTCTCTGGGCCTTACTTTCTTTATCTTGTAACATGAGAAAATTGGACTTAGTGTTCTATAAAATTCCTTTGGACTCTACATTCTAGTTTAGGCACATCAAAGAATTTTTTACCTATTTTATAATATTTAGAATTATAATTTCCAAGAAAGATATAAAATCAAATTAGATCTCCTAAAAGATAGAACAATATATTGTCCAGTGAATGAAATCCCGATTGTTACCCTTTTTCTTATCATAAACTCCTAATGTGTAAACTGTAATGTTATTCCTTCTTTCTCAATATATATGAGAAAAATATATAGTTTGTGTGATTATATAATTACTGCTATACCTATTAACAAGTCTAAGACTGAGGTAATAGAAAAAATACAAGTTAATATTATTTAAAATAAACTTTTCTTTCTCCAGGTAGTTAACTAATCAAACATTTTTTTGTTGTTGCTGTTGTCATTAAGAAAAAAATAATCCTTGAGAGGACAGCCTCATGAAAAACCAAAAGCATTTTTATTCAGTTTTATAATGAAATTAAGTGGAAATTAAGAGCAAGAAATGAAATCCATAACACCAGTGGGAAATCTTGAAACCATTTTATAGGGTTTTTTTTCCTTCTAATTCAGTTCTGTCTCTTAATATGTCTGTGAGGTTGGGAAGGTTTTTGTTTGTTTGCTTGCTTGCTTATTGTTTATGTTCAATAACATGAGGAAATCAATGGGATCTAAATGCTTTCTTTACACCTGATACATGCATACGTTACAGTTGCTTAAAGCTAAAGCAGAAAGACCCTGGAAACTGAGACATAGCTACTATGAAGTCATAGTGGCCACTGGGAGGATTAACGTTTTGGGATGCAGGATCTCCTGAAGTCTTCAGGTTTTATTTGTAACTCAGGATTGGTGGGTTATGGTGCAGTGACCATTTATCTAACTTGAAGGATTGTAGGAATGAGGGCAGGAGGAATTGTAAGGAGGTGTTCTATACTGCTGCTGGGAATGAAAACATTCCCAAAGTGGCTTCCATACCAGTCTTGTTTCTGTAGTACTGAGTCAGTTGTGAACGCCTACCATGCTTTATTCTATCATGGCAAGTAATTCATCTATCTCACCCCATCCTCAAAACCTTGAAGTGTCTTTCTGTTTCTCAGCCTTACTGTTTCTCAGTAGGCCATCATGAAAAACTAAAGCTAAATTTATAGTTCTACTGAGAACCCTTGAGGAAATAAACCTGAGGCATCACCACAAGAGATAGGACATGAAGGTAAAGAAGAAAGGTGAACTGGAAACCAGTGCCTATAGAAGTCCAGAAATAATCTCATTTATAGACTCTAGAATGAGATTGTTTCAATGAAAGAGATTATAAGGACAAATGAGAAAATGTAGAAGGCTCTACATGTGCAGAAAGCACACTTATGCCCAAATAGGCACCTATTGTGAGGACCCTCCTTTGACTGTCTGGAGTGATTTTAGGGTAAAAGCTCTATTCTAACTCTTGAAACCATTAAATTATTTCCAGGTGTGTCTTTCAATATTCCTTAAAAGGATTCCACGTGATTTTCCCTCTCTCTCTCTTTTTTTCTTCTTTCTTTCATTTATAGAGAATAAACATGTTTCTTTTGCTTCTTTTAGCTATGAGGCAGCTCTCTCTGATAGTAAGTAAATACCTAAAGTACTAAGATACTTTCTTGTAGCATTTGACCAATTTCTAAGGCAATGGTTCCTAAATTTTGATGATACACCAAGCTTTTCAGAAAATGAGTTCCAAAGATGATTGATTTTTATTTGCATTACTCTCATCCTGTAGACAAAGTATTGGCTACATTTGATAGATTGGAAGTATAAAACCAGAATGAAGCATTGCAGTAACAAATTCTATGGGAGCAGTTTGTGATCAACAGTATCATTCATTGGATGGAAAGATCTCAGAGCTAGACAGTGTCAATAGAGAAGAAAGGTGAAATAAAAGCACTAATTTTTTGAAAATGTTTTTTCTTCACATGGGTCTTCCTTTTAGTATGTTCTCCATTCCTAATTGTTCATCAGCTGATGTGGAAATCTTAAAACTCAATAATTTATAATCTAACTTTAAACATATCTAAATAACAGTACTGGCATACCACAGTCCCTGCTAGCAACTTTACACATGAATTGATTCATATCTGTTATGTGAAGCCTTGGTCTAGTCTTATTCTTTGAATTCTGTCTCAAGTTATTTTGAATTTTCTGCCTTCCTAACTCACTAGGTAGTTTTGTCTTACTGTGGGAAGGCAAAAGGTTATAATCAACATGGAGCTTCTCCTCAGAACTTCTTTCCCTGCTGTTTTGTGTATTTGGTTGCCAGCATAGTCACTTCACTGTAAGGCGGACAGTAGTTTGTACTCCAAAGGAGGAAGATACACATGTTGGTTTCATTTTAGAATTATATCGTAAAACTGAGCTGTAAGTATCTTTTCTTGAATATTAAGATCATTACTAATGAAATGATTATAAATCATTCTTAAAAATAAGAACAAAGATGGGCCGAGCCCATGGCGCACTTGGGAGAGTGTGGCGGTGGGAGTGCAGGAGCGCTCCCGCCGTGGGTTCGGATCCTATATAGGGATGACCGGTGCGCTCACTGGCTGAGCGCGGTGTGGCCGGTCTCAAAAAGGACAAAAAAAATAATAATAATAAGAAGAAGAACAAAGAAACTCAGAAATTTTGTTGAGAATAAGGGATTATTTCAAGGAGCTTTAATAATAAGAAGAAGAAGAACAAAGAAACTCAGAAATTTTGTTGAGAATAAGGGATTATTTCAAGGAGCTTTTTAATAGGTGACAACAAGAAAATTTGTTTGATCATGGTGTTTTTTAAGTACTTTTAAGATCTTAAAATCCATTAAAGTATAGAAGAGTGAATAGGAAAGGAATTATCACCGGATAGCACAGACACTTTGTATGCAGATTGAAGGACTATCTGTGCATATTGAAATTGTGGATCAAGAGATATGTCATCAAAGAATAAGGGAGAGAGAACATCAGAAGTTGACTACAACAGTGCAGGTATAGTAAGAAATAAAGTTGGATGACATGAAATTCAAAATTGGGGATGGAGGCAGTTAGAAAAGAGGGTGAATTGGACATTGTAATGAGGAGGTAGGAGGACACCTACACTACCTCCAAGTCTAATTGTATGAGGGGTGTGGGATGGCTAGAGAAGGCTGCAGGGACCAGTTTCAACAGGAGAGAACCAAGTTTCCAGTAGAGCAAGAAGTAAACATTCAGAGAAGAGAGTGACAAGACAGAGGGTCTTTTGCTGAAGCTGAACTGTGAGTCCCAAAAGGCACAATGGAAGTTGTTAAGCAGTTCGGGATTGGTGAAGGATGCAGTGGAGTAGGAGCTGTTCAGAGCTGTTTGGGGATTTGCATACAGAAGGTGAGGGATGAATTGAGATTCTATGACTTTATCCCATGACCAGAAATAAAGGCAGTGATATACTGTTAAATGTTTAATAACTGGCTCTCAGCAGGGAAAAGTCCTGATCTGTAGCTTTTGCCAATTTCTGTGGCGTAAATACTCCCACCACAGCAGTTTTCAACTTACCAATGTGACATTCTATAAGGAGCTGGACAGAGAATCAAAAGACAGGTTCTTGTGAGCCTGTAGAAGCTGGCTTCAGCACACACTGAATACAGGGCATAGGTGGATTAATCCTGGTGGATTCAGGCAGGTAATTGGGCAAGACTGAGAGTGGTAGGGAGTAGGGAGCATTTGTTATCCCTCCTGACCCCTGTGGATACAAGGCATAGTGACCTGAGGAACAACTATTCTTTGCTTGTGGGCCATATAAAAGCAGGCCTATGTCAGATTTGACTCATAGGCCATAGTTTGCCAGCCACTACTTTAGACCTTAATGCCTATGAAATATCTCCGGTTGGAAATCTATTTCTGTTACTGATAACAATGTATCTGGAACTGGGTGATTCATAAAGAAAATGAAATTTATTGCTTACAGTTCAGAGGCTGGGAAGTCCAAAGTCCAGGGCACACATTTGGGTGAAGGCCTTGGTGGTGGTGACACAGACCCTGGGGTCTCACATGGCAGAAAATTGTGAAGCAGAGAGACACTAACCTCCCATGTGCTCATCTTTTAAAGCCCTCAGAACCATGCCTATGACCACTATTTTTACCACTATTCACTACGGCATGTTCCTACAATCTATCACCTCTTCAAGGCCCCACCTTTCAATTACAATAATAGGATTTCCCACCTTCAACAGTTACAGTGGGGATTAAGCTTCTCATATATGAACTTTGGGGGATACAATTCAATCAGCCCACAGCAGTATCTCAAATTGTCGTCATCCTCAATGTCTGCAACCTGTTCAACCTTAATCTATATCATATCATTTAATGACAGCTTTATCTTTCAAATTATTCAGGCCAAAAACCTGCTGTCATTCTTCAGAGCTCTCTCACCCATAGCCAAAGAAAAACCTATCGGCTCTCCCTTCAAAATGTATTCATAATTCAACCGTTTAGTCTTTATTTTCACTGCTACCACTTAGGACCAAGTGACAGTCATCTACAAAGGACCAAGTGACAGTCATCTATAACTGCAATTATTATAAAAGCCTCTACTCTCTGATCTAGACTTCTTGCTTACATATAATCTACTCAACACTCAGCCAATGATCTTTTTAGAAGATAAGTTAGATCATGCCACTCTTCAAAATCAGAAATGGCTTCCTTTTTCATTCAGAATAAAAACTGAAGTGCTTACAGTGGCCTAAAAAACCTTGTGTAATCTGGTATCCATTTCCTTTCTAACCTAATTTTTTACCCTACTTCTCTCCTGTGAGCACACCAAGGATTCTTGTATCTCTTAGCCTCTGGGATGTTTGTTTCTTATGTCTTCTTTGACAAATCTGGGTTGCTTATTTTGTACCTTCTTTAAGCCTTTGTTAAAATGTCATCTTCTTGGTGAAGACTTTTCTGACCACCCTAATTAAAACTGCAACAAATCTCTTTGGTTGGAATTTCCAACCCCTCTTAACCAGTTCCATTTTGTATAAATGTGTGTACTCTTTTTAGTTAACATGTAATACATATCTTTGGCCCATGATTCTTCTTTTCTAGATGTTAATATTGTTAAATGTAAATATAAGCAGTGTTCATGGATTGGAAGATTCAACATAGTAAAGATGTCATTTGTCCCCAAACTGGTCTATAGTTTTAATGCAATTTCTATGAAAATCCCAGCAAGGATTTCTGTGGACATAGATAATTTTACTATAGATAAATTTTACTATAAAATTTATATGGAAAGGCACAGGCCCTATATAGCTAAATCAATATTGATAAAGAAGAATAAAGTGAGAGGAATCACTCTATTTAATATTAAGACTTACTTTAGGGCTGACCAGTTCACTCGGTTGGTTAGAGAATGATGTTCTAACACCAAAGTAAAGTGTTGGGATCCCTGTCCTGGCCTGCCACCAAAAACAAACTGACAAAAGATTTACTTTATAGCTATGGTAGACAAGACAGTGTGGTATTAGTTGAGGGATAGACACGTAAGTCAATGGGATAGAATAGAAAACCCAGAAATAGATCCACACAAGGATAACAAACTGATTTTTGAAAAGAGTACAAAAATCAATTGAATCTGATAAGGAATTTATATTCAGAATATATAAAGAACTCCTACAACTTAATAACAACAAAACAAAATATTTCTCCAAATAGGATATACAGAAGGCCAATAAGCACATGAATATATGCTGAATATTATTAGTCATTACGGAAGTGCAAATCAAACCACACTGAGAATAGCAGTTATAAAAATCTGGAAAATAATAAGTCATTGGTGCGGATGTGGAGAAATTGGAGCTCTGTGCATTCCTGGTGGGAATATGAAATGGTGCAACTGTTACAGAAAATAGGTTGTCGGTTCCTCAAAAAGTTAAACCTAGAATTACCATATGATCCAGCAATTTCACTTTTAGGTATATACCCAAAAAAACTTAAAGCAGAGACAAACAGATACTTGCACACCAACGTTTATAGCAGCATTATTCACAATAGCCAAAAGGTGGAAACAACCCAGGTATCCATCAGCAGACAAATGGACAAACAAAATATGGCATATAGACACAGCAGACTATTATTTACACAAAAAAAGGAATGCTCTTTGAAAAATGCCACTACATCAATGACCCTTGAAAACATTATTTTAAGTGAAAGAATCCAAACAAAAGAACAAATATTGTATGATTCCACTTATCTTGAAGTGGCAAATTCTAGAATAGGCAAATTCGTAGAGACAGAATGTAGAAGTTACCAGGGCCTGGGAGGAAGGCGAAATTGGGAGTTATTATTTAATGGGTCAGAGTTTCTGCTTGGAATGATGACAAAGTTCTGGAAATAAATAGTGGTGATTGCACAGTGTTGTGAATGTAGTTAATGCAATTAAATTGTACACTTGAAAGTTTTTTAAATAATAAATTTTATGTTATGTATATTTTATCACAGTTTTTTAAAAAGCAGTTTAGTGGAGGAGGGATAATCTTTTCAAAAACGGTGTTGGAACAATTGAACATCTACAGGCAAAAAAAAAATGAACTTTGAGGTAAATCTCACACCTTCTAAAAAAAAAAAAGTCAACTCACAGCATACTATGGATTTACATGTAAAATGTAAAACAATAAAGCTTTTGGTAAAACACAGGAGGAAATCTTAAGGACCTAAGGATTTAGTGAAGAATTCTTAGACATGGCACCAAAAGCATGATCCATAAATGAAAAAAATCAATAATTTGAATTTCATTAAAATTGAGAATTCTTGCTCTGTGAAAGATGCCGTGAAGAGGATGGAAAGATAAGCTGCAAACTCAGAGAAAATATTTGCAAACCACATATCTCTCAAGGGACTTGTATCTGGAATCTAAAGAACCTGTAAAATTCAATAGTTAAGAAAATCCAATTAGGAAATGGGCAAAGGAAATGAATACACATTTCACCAAAGAGAATATACAGATGTCAAATAAATATATGAAAATATGTTCAACATCATTAGCTATTAGGCAAATGCCAACTCAGACCACAAAGAGATTTCATGACACACCTATCAGAACAGCTAAAATAAAAAATAGTAACAACTTCAAATACAGTTGAGACATGAAGAAATTGAATCACTCATACACTGCTGGTTGGTATGTACACTGGCACAGCCATTCCAAAAAAGTGGCAGTTTCTTTAAAAACAAAACATACACTTATCATATGACTCATCAGTCACACTTCTTGACATTTATCCCAAAGAAATGAAAACCCATGTTCACACAAATATGTGCCCACAAACTTTTTCATAGAAGCTTGATTTGTAATAGCCAAAGTTAAGAAATCTATTAATAATTAACAAAAAAAAAATTAGAAGCAGCCCAAATCTTCTTCAATGTGCATGATTAAGTGAACTGTGGTACATCTACACCATGGAATATTAAGCAATAAAAAGTAATGAACTAATGATATAGGCAACAAGGTGGGTGGATCTCAAGGTCATTATACTGAGTGAAAAAATCCAATCTGAAAAGGTTATATACTGTATGCTTCCGTTTATAAAACATTCTCAAAATGACCCAATTATGGAAATGGAGAAAATATTCATGGTTGCCAGGAGTTTGAGATGGAGTAGGGTTTGGGATGGAAGTTCCTTGGAGAGGGATGGATGCGACTATAAAGTGGTAGCACAAAGGATTTTTATCTGATGGAGCAGCTCTGTATATTGGTTGTGATGGTGGTTATACAAATGTACACATGTCATACAATTGCATAAAACTATATCCACACACAAATGAGTACATGTAAAACTGATGAAATCTAAATAAGGTCTGGGGATTGTACTAACGACTATGCTGGTTTTGATACTGTGCTATGGTAATATAAGATTTTACCTTTGGGAGAGTTGGGTGAAAGGTACATGAGTTCTGTGTATACTATATTTGCATCCTCCTATGAATCTATTATTACTTAAAAGTCAATGATTTAAAAATATAATTTTGCAGCATAATATAAACTAAATATTTGCATATCAATGTCAAGAAATGGAACATTGCAGCATCTGAGAAGACCTAGGTTTGCCCTTTCCCCTTCCAACTCCTTTTCTTCCCTTAAAGGCAACAACTATCCTGACTCCTATGTTAACCACTTTGTGTTTCTTCATAATTTTACCACCTGAGTGCCCCCTAAGTGCTATAGTTTAGTTTTTGGACTTTACGTAATGGAATCTTACTGTATATGTCTTTTTGTGTCTGACCTCTTTAACTTTTTTTGTGTGTGAAATTCATACTTGTTCTATAAAACAAACATTTATTTTCATTGTTGTTTAATATTCCATTGTATGTGCACACCATAGTGTGTTTATCCATTCTATTGTTGATAGACACAAGTTATTTCCTAATCAGACTGTTATAAACAGTGCTACTACGACCCTTCCTGTACATGTCCTTGGTATACTTGTGCATATGTTTCTGTTGGGTTTCACCTAGGAACTGAATTTCCATGTCATAAAGGTAGGCATGTCTTCAAATCTATGAGAAAATGTTTTTCAAAATGATTCTAATTGTCCATTTTAAATAGCACTTAATACCTTTTAACATAATATACTTATTTATAATGTTTATTATATGCCTTTCATCACTAAAACATAAGCTCCCAAGACCAAGTACTTTTAAAAAAATTCTATATCCCCAGTATCTAGAACAGAGCCTGGGACATACTGCGCACTTAATAATTAATTTGTTGAATGAATAAATTGAATCCATGGGTGCTGCATCCAAAAGATCACTTTCCCTTCGTTGATAAACTCTCTTTTCATGTGAATAAGGTTAAAACAAATAGAGGTTCAACAATTTTTTTTTTCCTGAACCCGTTGGGACCAGATGTGTTTTGGAGTTCAGTTATTCATTTTCCATATTTTGGAAAGATAATACAGTGCATACACTATGTATAGCCTAATATTATAAGTACAGTCTCTGAGAGCATCACATAATCAAATGTCTGGATGTCCTTGCGGTGAAACTAAGTGGGATAAGAAAAGACTCTTAAAGTGATTGTTTGATTAGTAGAATTTTAAAGTACCAGCCTGTCAGACCAACGATGAAGATTATGATGCTAAAAATGATACATTAGTGTTTACAAAAATGGTTTACCTTTTATTACAACTCTGTGAGATGATAGGTAAAATAGGTATTATTATGCCCATTTTACAGATGAGATCATTGAGGCACCAGAAAATAAGGCACTTTCCCCAAAGTTTACTGAACACCAGAGCTGAGACACAAACCTTGTCCTTTCATTTTTTCTAATACTTTTTCAACAATGCTACAGCTGCTTCTGAGTGATGAAAGTAGCAATTTTTGTGATTTGTAAATTAACATTTCCAGAAAGAAAAAAAAGCTCCTCCATAATGAAGCTGTCATAAATCATGTACAGTTGTCCTGGGACTTGGAACAAAGCTAATGGCAGAGTTCCCACTGAGGCACATGTATGCACTGGACTGTCCAGGGTCAGAATTCATTTGTCTGCCACAAAGAAACTGCTGAGCCTCCACACACTGTGAAGTTGGCCTTCAGCATTGCTGACCTCCCTTTTTGTGTCTCTCTTTCCTTTGTTGAATATTCTTTTCCCTTCTCAGCTCCACAGTGCTTCCCTTTACACTCTGGCCTGCTCCCCTCTCTCAAAACAGAGGAGGATCTGATGTCAACTATTTGGATCCATAAATTAAATAGCAAATTTTTCTGGGAGCAATTTTCAGGCAAGGTATAACCTAGCAAGGCATTTATACTAACTGAACTGATTATATGAATGAATGTAGTATACAATCTCCTATGCTTACTGTTTTTTTTCTGTCTCCTCCAATGGAATGTAAGCTGCATGAGTGTAAGGCTTTCTTTTTTGTTCTCTGATGCCTCTCCAATACCTATAACAAAACCCAGCACATAATAAATATTTGCACTTGCCAAATATTTGCTCCATAAAGAAATGATTATTTAAGCCTTTTATCACTCAGAGATATATGTCTTTGAGCTCCATTAACAAAACCATTTTAGACAACCAGAAGCAGATAAGGAGATTTTTGAGGAGAAGGTGAGTTTTGACATGCCCTATGAGAGCACTCATTATAGATCATTATAATTATTTTTTTGTGTAATCTTTTGTTAAGATTTAGTTTGCTTAACAGAATACAGCAACACATACATAAAATTATTCACCACGATCAAGTGGGATTCATCCCA
>NW_007729405.1:362410-363213 GCF_000696425.1 Galeopterus variegatus | reverse complement strand
AAAATGTCCATACTACCCAAAGTGATATACACAGTCAATGCAATCCCCATCAAAATTCCAAGGACATTTTTCTCAGAAATAGAAAAAAACTATCCAGACTTATATGGAATAACAAAAGACCACACATAACCAAAGCAATACTGAGCAAAATAAATAAATAAATAAAGCTGGAGGCATAACACTACCTGACTTTAAACTATATTACAAAGCTATAATAACCAAGACAGTATGGTACTGGCATAAAAACAGACACTCTGATCAATGGAATAGAATAGAGAATCCAGAAATCAACCCACACACCTATAGCCATCTGATCTTTGACAACAGCACCAAGCCTATACACTGGGGAAGAGACTGCCTCTTCAGCAAATGGTGCTGTGAGAACTGGATATCAATATGCAGGAGAATGAAACTAGACCCATACCTTTCACCATACACTAAAGACAACTCAAAATGTATTAAATAATTAAACATACACCCTGAAACAATAAAATTCCTTAAATAAAACATAGGGGAAACACTTCAGGAAGTAGGAGTGGGTACAAACTTCATGAATAGGACCCCCAAAGCACAGGCAACTGAAGGAAAAATAAACAAATGGGGTTATATCAAACTAAAAAGCTTCTGCAAAGCAAAAGAAACAATCAACAGAGTGAAAAGAGAACCAACAGAGTGGGAGAAAATATTTGCAAAATATACATCTGGCAAAGGATTAATATCCAGAATATGTAAGGAACTCAAACAACTTTACAAGAAAAAAATAAGCAACCCAATTAAAAAATGGGCAAAAGAGCTAAGTATGC